>NW_013547159.1:5000-16574 GCF_000499425.1 Eimeria acervulina
GTAGGGGCTGACGCTCTAGTGGGGCCCGCAGGGGCCCCTAGGGGCCCCAAAGGTTCTATAGGGGCCCCCCTAATTGCTACCCATAGCGCTGTACGAGCTGCACTGAATAACATTTAATAAGGGGCCTCGTCTATGGGGGCCCCCCATGGGGGCCCCCTAACACAGGGCTTTATAGAGCTAATACTCAACAGCAAAAGAAACAGTAATTATGTTTTTTTATTTATTTTACTATTGATACTCCAGACAAAAGACAAAGACCTGCATATAAAGCCTTGCAGCAGTAGCACATTATAATGTAAGGGGGGCCCCCGAGGGGCCCCTGTGGGGCCCCCGACGCCTTCGCTAGAGGGGGCCCCCCATGGGGGGCCCCCCTCCATGTCTTGTCTGTGAAGTTGCATTTGCATGCGGTAGCATTTATTCATAAAGAGTTAAAATGCTGTTTTAATGTTTGGGGCTTTCTAAGGTTTCTGTGAGGAGTAGAGAGACACGTTCTGCGATATAGAGGGGACCCTTTCTCCTGTTGTTAAGCGCTCAGTCCGTGGGCTAGCTAGCTAGCTAGCTAGCTAGCTAACTGGCTAGCTACCTAGCCGGCTGGATCGACAGCTAACTAGCTAACTAGTTAAGCACCTCCTTACCCGGCTAGCTAACTAGCTAACTAGCTAACTAGCTGGCTTGCTAACTAGCTAACTTGCTAGCTTGCTAACTAGCTAACTTGCTAAAGAGCTGGCCAGTTCAATACCTAGAGGCGCTACCACCCTGTAGCTAGCTAGCGAGCCGATGGGCCAGCTAGCTGGCCCCTAACCCTGCTAGATGGCTAGCTAACTAGATGGCTAGCTAGCTAGCCCTTAAACTAGCTAGCTAGCCAGATAGCTATCCATTTAGCTATCTAGCTAGCTAGCTAGCAGGCAATGTATTGAGGTATGGCGATTAACCGAGCTACTGATCTCTGTGCTCTCTGCGGGGCACAGAGGAGAGAAAAACGGCAGACTCAGCCTTCCTACTACAGCAGCAGCAGCAGCAGCAGGAATAATAGTAGCAGCAGCAGCAGGACTAATAGCAGCAGCAGCAGGACTAAGAGCAGCAGCAGCAGCCTTGTGATGAACGTAAACGGACAACTAACTCTTTAGAGTGTCTGGGCAAGGCAGCAAAAGGAAGCATTAAATGCTAAGAGAAACTGCAGGGGGCCCCCGCATATTAATGCTGATGGGGCCCTCCTTGACTGCTGGGGGCCCTTCATTTACCTGCAGCTTAGGCCCAGCAGCAGAACCAGCAGCAGCAGCGGCTGCTGCTGCTGCTGCTGCTGCTGCTGCTGCTGCCAACAGAACCCTTCCTGAGGGCCCCCGTGACATACGAAACCACTCGAGGGGCCCCTGCCTCAGGGTTTAGACAGGCTGCTGTCTATTGCCAGTAAGGAAGGGCATTAAGGGCTGCCGTGCATGCACACAAACAAAAAGAAAACGAACCTCAAGCACCAGCAGCAGCAGCAGCAGAAGCAGCAGCAGCAGCAGAAACAGGAGAAGCAGCAGCAGCAGCAGAAGCAGAAGGAGCAGCAGCAGCAGCAGAAGCAGCAGCAGCAACAGCGACAGCAAGCCTAACTCACTGTATGTCTTCAGGGTTGAGGAGGAGCTGTATTTTGAAGTCTGCTGCTTCCTTGGGTTCCTCGGAGCCCTCCAAATCTGCAGCGCAATCATACACAAGCTGCTGCTGCTGCTGCTGCTTGCTGCTGCTGCTGCTGCTGTTGCTGCTGCTGTTGCTGCTGCTGTTGCTGCTGCTGCTGCTGCGGTACTGGAGAAGGAGCCCGTATTGGGGTGTATCGGCAGCTTACGGGGCCCCTCTTCTGTCTCTTCTTCTGTCTCCTGCAGAATCTTCACCTTCCTCGCGTTCGTCAGCTGCAGCAAAGCGCACACACCGGGCAGCTCTTGCTGCTGCAGTTGCTGCTGCTGTTGGTGCTGCTGCTGCTGGGGAAGGAGGGCCCTTCAGTATACAGCGAACGCTCTGGGGGGGGGGCCCCCAGGGGCCCCCAGTACCCTTTCTTACAATGAGAGTCGTAAGGAAGGCGCGGCATATTTCATATCGAGGCTTTCCTCGAACTAAAGAAGCAAATGTAGCCGTAGGCAAACTGCTGCTGCTGCTGCTGCTGCTGCTGCTGGCGGTGGGTGGGTCAACTGCAGCAGGAGAAGCAGCAGCAGAGGCTGTCTCGCTGACAGCCTCTACGTCCATTAGGGCTGCAGGAGCCTGCAGCAACACAGCAGCAGCAACACAGCAGCAAAGCAGCACAGCAGCAAAGCAGCAACAAAGTGTTTGAGAGCCAAGGCAGCAGGAAGCACGCAGCAGCAAACTTCACTGGGCTGTCGGGGCGCAGCAGGCAGCGAAACAGCGAACTTGCCTGCTGCTGCTGCTGCTGCTGCTGCTGCTGCTGCTGCAGGCGGAAGGCATCTCTTAGCAGCGAATCTTCGCAGGCCCTGATGTCGAATGAAGGAAGAGACTGCAGCGTCAGCAGCTGATCCTCCACATACGCGTTCCAGTGGGCCACCCTGCAGCAGCAGCAGCAGCAGCAGCAGCAGCAAAGGCAGCAGCATAAAGCAGCAGCAGCAAAACCAGCAGCAGCAGTAGCAGCAGGAGCACAAACAACAGCAGCAGCAGCACATACAACAGCAGCACAGGCGGGATGGAGAGGAGCAGCGGATGCCAGCAGACCTTTCCTTGGACCGGCAGCAGCAGCAGCAGCAGCAGTAACAGCAGCAGTAGCAGCATCAGTAACGCCAGCAGCTGCAGCAACTGCCGCAGCTGCAGCAGCAGGCTGCAGGAGGGGCGAGGTGTAACAGCAAGAAGGGACATTACCGCATTTGTATTGCGAATTCTTCATCTGCTGCTGCTGCTGCTGCAGCTCCTCCTTCTGCTTGTTTAGCTGCTGCTGCTGCTGCTGCGTTGAGCTCCTGAGGCCGAGAGACAGCACGAGCAGCAGCAAGGAGACACATCTCCAGCACAACTGCAGCAGCCCCTTAGTGCTGCTATTGTGGGGCCCCAAGCTCGTCTGCACCTGCCTATACACCTGAAAGGTGCGGAGACAGCCGCCAGCTGCAGCAGCAGCAGCAGCAGCAGCAAACGCCTACCGCCATCCGTTCTCTTTGGGCGCGGCAAATTTCCTCTTCTATCGCCGCTGTCTCCTCGCAACTTAGACGCAAGTCCCCGCAGGCAGGAACCTCTCCCTCCTGCACCAGCAGCAGCAGCAGCAGCAGCAGCAGCAGCAGCAGCAGTAACGGCAACAGCAGCACGGGTGCAGTGGTAGCGGCAGCAAACGTGACAGCCGTAGCATATCGTCACTCAACTGCAGCACCTCCCCGCACATTCACAACAAGGCGCTTCTTTTGCTGCTACTGCTGCTGCTATTGCTGCTGCTGCTGCAACCAGGAGCTCTCTGAAGCAGCAGCAGCAGCAGCAGCTTTAGGGACCCACAAATGCATCAGGGAATGCCTCCTCTTCTCTGTCGGCTTCCAGCAGCGCCAAGGACTCCTCTGCTGCAGCAGCTTCTGCCTGCGCAGCAGCTGCAGCTGCAGCAGCAGCTGCTGCTGCTTCTGCTGCTGCTTCTGCCGCGGCTGCTGCGGACGCATTCAAGACGCGAACCCGCGGAAGGATTATTCGGGCCTGTCGCCTGCAAGCTGCTCGCTGCAAGCACCAAAAAGAGCAGCAGCAGCAGCAGAGAGAACAGCAGCGAACAGCAGCAGCAGCAGCAACCAGCAGCAGCAGCAGCAGCAGAATCACCACCACGAGAGGCACTGATTTGGGTCCGTTGTTATTGCAGCGCAGTATACAGCAATAAACTTGTACAAAGGAACAAGGGAAGAAGCAGAGATACCTGTAAGCAGCAGCAGCAGCAGCAGCAGCAGCAGCAGCAACTGCTGCTCTTCCTGCTGCTGCTGCTGCGCTTGGCATGCCTGCTATTTCGTGGAGGTCGACGCTCTAGGGAAGGCAAGGGTTTAGTGTTTTTGGCTTAGGGTTTAGGGTTTAGTGCTTGCGGACTAGGGTTTAGGGTTTAGGGTTTAGGGTTTGACGTACCTGCATCTTTAGGGCCTGTTTCCTCGCTGCAAGACATTCCTTCAGCCGCAGCAGCAGCAAATCGTCTGCCCACTGCCACCGGTGCAACCACTGCACCCGCTGCTGCTGCTGCTGCTGCTGCTGCAGTTGCTGCTGGTTGTTTATAGGGGGGCAAAACAGCCTCCTGAGGAGGCGCCTGTGGGGGGCCCCCGGCAGTTTAACCGCTGGGTACCCGGGGAGTGTGCTGTACCCTGGGGCCCCGAAGGGGGCCCCTGGGGGCCCCCCCTTGTCAGCGGGGGCCCCCACAGTGGGGCCCCCCTGGGTGTTAGGAGACGGCAGCAGCGGCCAGAGGCCCCTGAGGAGGGCTTCCTGACCCTCTCGAGTGGAGGCCCTGTGCAACAGCAGGGGCCCCCCTGGGCTTTGCAATAAGGGGTCTCCCTCGGGGGCCCCCAAGATGCTTGCAGGGGGAGCCCTGCGCCAAACAGCAGCAGCAGCAGCACACACATACACACATACACACATACGTACATACATGCAGCTAGCCTTTCAGGTGCATGCACACCTGCAGCAGCAGCAGCAGCAGCAGCAGCAGAAGCTACGCATGCGCATATAAGCCAGGACCCCACACTACTTCAATCATACACCACAACCTCCCACCTGCACGGGGGGCCCCCCCCAGGGCCCTTATTTTCTTTCGGTTGTTCGCAGCTGCTGGGTAAGTTCATTAAAAAGTATCGAGGCCGCCGCTTGAGGGGCCCCTCAAGCTCCTGGGGCCCCTGGGGCCCCTGGGGGTCCTGGGGGCCCCCTGTGTTGTTCCCAGAGGTGCGGAGTAGCAGCTGCTGCAAGGCAGCAGCTGTGAGGCCCCCAGGGCCCCCAGGGGCCCCGGGGCCCCCCCCGGGGGCCCCTGCTCTGTGCTCATTTGTTATTTTTTGTCTTATAGAAAGCAAATCAAGATGAAGACGCGCCGAAAGGGAAAGGCCCCTAAGGAAGTCGCGAGATGCATGCAGAGGACCAGGGGACCCCAAATGAGTACCATACAGAACTGCAGCGCAGCAGCAGCAGCAGCAGCAACAACAGCAGCAGCAACAGCAGCACATGAGATGCGCAGCTAAAGCAGAGATTCGCATGCTGCTGCTTCGGCTGCCGTTGATGCTGTATTTGCTGCTACTGTATTTGCTGCTGCTGCACTTCTTGTGTCTTCTGAATCAACTGCTGCTGAATTTGCTGCTGCTGCTGTTCTTGCTGCTGCTGCTGCTCTTGCTGCTGCTGCTGCTGCTGCCGTATCTCTCACAGTTTAGGAAGGCAAGGCGGTGGGGTGGGGGCCCCTCAGGGGCCCCTGTTGTTTCTGGTGTTTGTTCTTCTCCAGGGAGGCCGAGGCAAGCCCAAGCCTCTGCTGCTGCACTTAAAGACAAAGAAGAAGAAGAAACTTCATGGGGGCCCCCCGGGGGGCCCCCCCTTCCTTCTAGCAAGAGGGCCTGAACCCAGGAGTCCGGTGCTTCAAGCCTAGGAGGAGGAGAGGGGGCCCCCGACGAAGGGGCAGCAACTGCTGCAGCAGCAGCTGCTGCTGCAGGCAACCCATTCTGGGGCCCCTGATCAGCTGGGGGGCCCCGGGGCCCTTGCAGTTGCTGCTGTTCTGAAGTGGGGCCCCCCTCAGCTGCTGCGAAGAAGTCCGGGTATTCCTCCCAGGTGTCTCCTATACCCTGTTCAGCAGCAACAGGCGGCAGCAGCAGAGCCGAGGGGCCCCCAACCCCACGGGGGCCCCCAACACCCCGGGGGCCCCCCGGCCCCCCAGAGGGGGGGCCCCCCTGGGCAAGAGAGAGATAGGCTGCTGCATCTGATGAAGTGGCGAGGAGGCCCCCCGTATCCCTGTGCACCTTCAAGCTAGTTACCTGCAACAGCAGCAGCAACAACAACAGCAACAGCAGCAGCAGCAGCAGCAACAGCAGCAGCTATAGAGTAGCAGAAACACCAGTAGTAGCACCAATAGCAACAGCAACAACAGCAACAGCTGTAACAGCAACAGCAATAGCAACACCAGTAGCAGCACCGGCAACAGCAGCAGCAACGGGAGCAGCAGCAGCTGCTGCTGCTGCTCCTGCTGCTGGCAGGGGGCAGGGGGGCCCCCCTGCTTCATTAGAGGAGTCCTTTGCTGTCCCTCCCCACCTATTAATTGCATCTTACAGGGGCCCCCGTCTCCTTTCGCTTCTTACCCTGAGGCCTTGCAGGTCGTTGTACGTGGCCCTAGCCTCTTCATCGGGATCTGCTGCTGCTGCTGCTGCTGCTGCTGGAGCGTGCGGATCCCCCGCGGCCCCGAGGGGCCCTTCTGGGGGCCCTGGAGGCTCGGCGTGGTCGCGCTGCGGCCTTGCTGCTGCTGCTGCTGCTGCTGCGGCTGTGGGGCCCCTAAGAACGGAAGGCAGCAGCACACGGTCGGGGGCCCGGGGCCCCTGGGGCCCTGGGGGCCCCTCCTTTGTGAGTTGAGGAGGGGCCTCTGGCAGCAAAAGACAAGGAGCTGTGTCTAGCTGCTGCAGGGTCTGGTTTCTTAGCTGCTGCAGGGTTAGCTGGGGGGCCCCCGAGGCCCCGCTGCGCCCTCTGAGGCCCCCTTCAAGCCCTTGCTGCTGCTGCTGCTGCGCTTGCTGCAGCAGATTAAAGGCCAGTGCATGCAGACGTTCAATCCTCAACCCCCAAACTGCAGCAGACCGCTCCAGCAGCATAGCAGCATGAGAAAACTTCATCGTATGGGCAGGGGGGCCCCCTGGAGAGGGGCCCCCGGGAGCCCCCAGGGAGGGGGCCCCCCCCCCTTCTGGAGATAGAGGGGGGCAGAAAAGAGGGTCTGAGGGGTCCCCATGCTCTCCTGCATGCTCCATCTCTATGAGGCCCTCCTCTGTAAGACGCAGGAAGCCTGAAAGGAGGCCCGCTAAGTCGTACTCCCATATACCTTTTGCTGCTGCTGCTGCTGCTGCTGCTGTTCCGTGGGGGCCCCGCAGCAGCAGCTGCGCAACTTCAGACAAGAAGGCCCCGACAGAATCCTCTTCAGCAGGCTCGCCAGAGGGGCCCCCAAAGGGGGCCCCCGGGGGCCCCTCTTCTCCTTGAGGGCACATAGGAGGGGCCCCCATGCCTTTGAAAAAGTTTGCTGCAGCAGCACTAGGGGCCCCTTTCGGTGCAGGTGGGGGCCCCCTTCCTGTAGGGGCCCCTCAGAGGAAATGAGGGTACCGTGAGATATATGAATGCATGCAGCAGCTTCTGTATCCGGGTGAGCCAAGAGAAGGGCCCCCTAACACCAACCACTTGGGGCCCCTGTACAAGGGCCTCCTGGGGGCCTAAGGGGGCCCTAGAAGGGTCTATTGGGGGCCCCTGGAGGGCCCTGGAGGCCCCTCAGTGAGGGCCCCTCAGGAGGAAGAGACGTGGCTGTCTCTGCCGTCAGAGAGTTCAAGGAGGGCCCCTCATCAGCAGATGTGCTGATAGTGTTTAGGGTTGGGGGCCCCCTTAAGAAAGGTCTCAGGCGGGTGTTGCTTGGGGCAGGGGGCCCCCCAGAAGTGCAGAGGGGCCCCCTTAGAGTAGACAAAAAAGAGTTAAAGGTCTATGTGCTGTGTGAATGCAAACAAAAAAGAAAAAGCTCTAATAAACACACTGGGGGGTGGGGGGCCCCCCCCGCCACCGACCCCAGACTGGGTACCCACTAGCTGGGGCCCCTGAGGGCCCCCTCCTTGCACATATTTCTGCATTAATTATTTTTAGTTAAAATTAACAATATTTTACCCTTATTTTCTTTTTTATTACTCCTTTGGTGTACACAGCACTCGAGCCGCAGCTGCTGCCCCTATAGGGGCCCCGTCGCCTAGCTGTGCTGCTGCTGCTGCTGTTGCTGCTGCTGCTGCTGCTGCTGCTGAAGCCTGGAGTGACGGGGGCCTGTAGGGGCCCCTCCTTTTGTTTATTTGAAGGAGTTCTTAGGGGCCTCTGGGGCCCCTCTTTGGGCACGCTTGCAGACAGTGAAGCGGTGCAGCGGGGGGCCCCAGGGTTTAGGGTTTAGGGTTTAGGGTTTGAGGGTCTAGCTGTTCGCTGCAATGGTGCTGCTGAAGGTCTTAAGAAAGACAAAGGCCAGAGAGAAGGAACTCCGTCTCCTCATGCTGTACGAACACACACAAACAAATATATCTAATATAATACACCGCAGCAAACAACAACAACAACCCCTTCTCTTACTCTCCCCTCTCCTATGACTAGCACATACAAGACCCCTATATAGGCCTGTTAAGGGCCCTCTTGGGCCCCCTATGGGCCCCTAGGGGGCCCCTACGGGGGCATCTGTGTGCAATAGGGGGCCCTCAGGTGGCCCCTAGGGGGCCCTTTGTGGGCCCTAGGGGGCCCCTAGGGGGCCCTTGAGGTTCCCTTGAGGGGCCCTTTTGGGGCCCTTTAGGGTTTATTCGGGGTCCCTTAAAGGGTTCTTTAGGGGGCCCCTTTGGGGGCCCTCTAAGGCCTTCTTTGGGGGGCCCTTTGGGGGCCTCCTGTGAGTTGCTGCGTGTTGATATTACGATATGAACACTGCATTTTGTGCTTGTGTTTTTATTCCTGCTTTTGCGTTTGTATTTCTGCTGCTGCCGCTGCTTCTGCTGCTGCTGCTGCTTCTGCTGCTGCTGCTGCTGATGTTATTAGGGGCCTTGATGGGGCAGGTAAGACGACGTTTGTGCGGCGTTTGAACGGAGGAGACGTTGAGAGTGTCGCGCCTACATTGGGTTTTAGCATTTATACATTTTCTTTGCGAGGGTAAGTAGAAAGGAGACAGTAGAAAGGAGACAGGCATCAAGTGTCTCCTCAGCACAGCCTTATACTGTCTCCTTCCTTCTGCTGCTGCTGCCTGTCTCCTTTTGTGGGGTTATGTTTTTATGCTCGGTGCTGTCTGTCTCTGTTTCTTCGTGTTGTTGTATTTGTCTCTGTCTCTGCTGTCTGTCTCTGTCTCTCTTTATTTTTTTGTCTCTCTTTTTATGTTTTGTGTTTATTTTCGTCTCTGTCTCTTTTTGTCTTTATTTGTGTCTCCGTCTGTCTTTATGTTTTTCTCTCTGTCTCTCTTTGTTTGCTTCTTTCTCTGTCTCTTTGTCTGTTTATTTCTGTCTCTCTCTGTCTCTTAATCTGTTTCTGTCTGTCTCTCTCTTTTTATGTTTTTGTCTGTCTTTGTTTATTTTTGTCTCTGTCTCTTTTTTTGTCTTCTATTTTTTGTTTTGTTTTTATCTTTGTTTGTTTGGGTGATGCCGCGTTGTTTATCTTCATTTACTTCTTTTCTCTCCTTTTCTCCTGCATTATATTTATTATATTTAACATATTAATTATATTTATTATTATTTATTATTATTACAATATTTAATATGTTTATTTTATTTATTTTATTTATTTTATTTATTTTTCTATTGGTTGGATCCTATATTATGTTAATTAATTATAATATAATTTAATTTAAAGCTGTTTAAGAGAGAGACAGACTCATTAATCTTATTAATTAATTAATTCCTATTTAATTGCTATTTATTTAATTTTTATTTAATTTAATTGATATTTATTTAATTTTTGTTTAATTTAATTGATATTTATTTAATAGTAATTAAATGTAATTGATATTTATTTATTATTAATTTAACTTAACCGACATTTATGTAATAAATTATTAATTTAATTTATTTAATATTAATTTAATTTAATTTAATTTAATTTAATTTAATTGATTTGTTTAGGTATCACTTGAGTGTATGGGATGTGGGGGGCCAGCGAACAATTCGCGCTTTTTGGCGGCATTACTTCGAGTGTACAGACGGTCTTCTGTGGATAGTAGATGCAGCAGACAGAGAAAGAATGTGCTGCTGTAGACAAGAGCTTCATACTCTCCTTAAAGAAGAGGTTAGTAATATATATTTATTTATATTAATTAATTTATCAGAGATATAGAGACAGAGAGAGAAAGAGAGAGAGGCAGAGACAGAATACGACAGCAGATTTATTATTTTTTATGTTTTTATGTTATTATCTGTTTGTCTTTGTGTTTATAAACAAAGACACGGTATAAACAAACAAATAATAAGGCTATTTGCATGCATGCACGCGCACTGTCTCTCTTTATGTCTCCTTTCTATCTCTTTCTGTCTCCTTTGATGTTGTTGTGTCTCCTTTGGAGTACTGCTGTTTGTCTCTTTCGTTCTTTTCATCTGTCTCTCCTTGCCTTCATTTGAATTAGGTTTTACTCTCTTTGTTGTTTGTCTGTTTATTTATATTTATTATTTTATGTCTCTGTTTACTGTTTATTTATTTATATTTATTATTTTATGCCTCTGTTTACTGTTTATTTATTTATATTTATTCTTTTATCTCTCTGTTTATTTATTTATATTTATTCTTTTATCTCTCTGTCTCTTTTTTTGTTTTTTCTTTGTTTTCTCCTGGTTGTCTGTTTATTAATTTATTTATTTTTTCTTCATTTTGTCTCTCTGCTTCTTTGCTTGTGTTTGTCTGTCTCTGTCTGATGACTAGATATATGCACATTATTTATTTCCTATTTATATTATATCTTTTAATTTTTTTGTTTTTGTTTGCTTTAGAGACTCGCAGGGGTCCCTGTCTTAGTGATGGCTAATAAACAAGATGTCCCTTCTGCGCTGTCTTCCGATGAGATTCAAGAAGTTAGTTTGTCTATAAATAAATAAATAAATATATAATATATGCATTATATTATATATATATATTTATATATATTATATATAATATCTGTATGTTATATATATAATTTTAGTTTTGATGTAATATCATATGACTCTTTACACGTATATCTATTTATATAATATAATATTAGTATAATATATAATTCAATATAATATAATATAACATACGGTGCTTTCTTCTGTCTCCTTTGCTTTGTCTCCTCTGTCTATGTCTGTTTATCTCCAACCCTTTTTTGTGTTTCTCTCTCTGCTCTTTTTCTTCATCGCCTTTCTTTTATACCTCCTTTCTTGTTTTTGTTGCTGTCTCTGTCTCTTCTGTGTCTCTTTTGTGTCTCCTTGCTGTCTCTCCCTCGTCTCTCTTTTATTTCTTTTCTGTCTCCTTTTCTCTCCACTTGTGTGTCTGTTTTATCTTTGTTTGTTTTTGTTTGTTTATATTTTTATTATTTGTATTTGTTCCCCCTTGCTGCTCTTGTGTCTTGCATTTGTTTGGGGTGTACGTACACCTTAACCCCGCTGCAGTGTGGGGTGCACGCTGCATGCATATATGCATGCATGCATGCAGGCTTTGGGTCTCCTATTTGGGGTGTACGTACACCCCAGCCGAGCAAGCGGCAGTATATTGTGTACGTTGTTGCTGTTTGCATGCATGCAACTGCATGCAGGCTTTGGGGCTGTCAGAGATGAGTGGCAGTCGTCATTGGGCTGTGATGCCCTGCAGCGCGAAGAAGGGGACGGGGCTTTTTGAAGGAGTCTGCTGGCTGGTGGAAGACATTTCGAGCAAAGTTTTTGTGCAGCTTTGAGGTGTACAGACACCCCAAAGGCCAATATATATATATATATA
>NW_013547158.1:0-17012 GCF_000499425.1 Eimeria acervulina
ATCCCCACAGCCAAACGGCAGCTCCACTGCTGCGCTCGCTTGAACGCCTACGCCTTGCCATTTCAAAGAAGCAAAACAGACATGCACTGGCAAAAGAAAAGGCCAGATACAGTCCCTTAATATCACGCTCTTCCTGCAGTCGGCATGCAATAGCGGTTCCGTGCCTACCTGAAGCATGGGCACTTAATATGTACAATCCACAGCCCACCTTCGAAACTATTCGCAAGCGCTGTGCAATTCATCGCTACTTCACCACAAATATTGTTGAGTGCTCATGTAAGCACTACCTCCAGAACACAAACACCAAGCACCTGTGCCTTCCTTATCGATGCAAACCCGCATTCAACCTCGATCCCATGTGGGTGGCCTGCAGCGTGCTCAATCAAGACGACCCCACTGCGTATCCATTTAACACGCTACAAACCCGATTTAACAGCTTCTTCCACCGCCGCTAACGCATTGGCTACCCACGCGCTAGCCAGCCCCATGAGCATTTGCAACAGACAACTTCTTGCTTCCCCACCCCGCCGGTGCAGCATCCGCGGTCGCATACATAAAGCTGCAGCACCAGCCAATCTAACTATGCTCACCAAACCGCTCGCTGCCTGCCCGCCGCACGTCATAGCATCTCCAAATCCATGCCAAGTATTCAAACCGCGCCTTGTAATCATCGTTATCCTCAGTCTTTGTCCCGTGCTTGCCTTGCGTGCCATCTAGTGCATGCGTCATCGCCGCAAAACAGACGTGATTGCGACAGAAAGAAAAACAACTTTACAAATAAGCCGAACGCCTTCTTCTTCGGCGGCAAACGGCATGAAGTGCCCAAAATATACAAGTACGCTAGCTGAAGAGCACCCCCAGTCTCACGAAATAATATGCGAATTGCAATAGAGATGAAGTGCCAGCTCCCAGCCTACTTGAACAATGCGTTAATTTAGTGCCAGTCTCTGTCTACCTTTCCGCATTTTCGCCTATTGCGCATAGTGCGGTTCAAGGCCGAACAGCCACAAGCATTGTCCAAGACCTACAGAAGCGCTAACCATCGAAAGGAGATCGAATGTGTAAGCCGTCTGTATTGACCCAACGCCTACACCAAACACATGCGCCTTCTTTATCGGAGCAATGCAGCAGTAAACCAACAGTCAACACAGCTTGGCCATACGCGATAAGCTCGCCCATACCAAAACCAGGAAATACCAGATACTGCAAAGCCTCAGTGGCACAGCAAACTGTTGGTGGCAGTTTCACACGCGTCGGGTTACATTAGAAACACCCAAACACCTTCAGCGAAATGTCTGCACCCTTCAAGCGTTCCACCACGCGGTCCCGCCTTCAAGAGACGGCCCATTTTCATGTTCCATACAAAACGCCCCAGAGGCAATTTGAGAGGTCCTTCCACCGCCAGTTACAATTCCTGTACCCATGTGGAAGCCACGCCAAGCCCTACAAGCATTTACAACAGACCGAAAAAGCGCGGGTGCTCAACGCACTGAGACATCCACCACTGCTCCCTAATATTTCTCGTCATCACAATCAGCATTGCGAAATCCCATAATTAGACCAAAACCCAAGCACCAACTCAATTATTGCCGCCATCCATACGCGATACTCAGCTGCCACTGGGCGTCGCCGTTGCCTTTTGTGTGAATGAAAGAGACAGATTTGCCAGTGCGCTCGGCAGCGAGAGAGCAGCGCCGCATGAAGGTACGCACATTCTTCCCCCAACATGGAATACTATCTTCGGCGACTTCCTGAAAACTGGTCCACCCAATGTGTAGAATCCGCAGCCCACCGTTGGCATATGCGACAGGTATTGTGCAGCTGGACTACCACAAACACTGTTGACGGCCCAACTGCGCGAGACCTTTCCCTCCAAACAGTAAATTGAATGCATGCGATCCCCTCAACAAAGCAGGCCCGCCGTGAAGCAACAATGAGCAAAGCTTGGCGATACGTTCGCCCCAAGCACAACCATGCAAGCATACATGGCACTGCAAAAGCAGCGCAGATAACCCGCATATTGCTGGCAATCACCCAAGAGTTGGTCCAGAACGAGAATGCCCACAAGAGTTCACAAGACCACCCAGACTGCCCAAATATTCCAAACAGCGCATCCGGTACGGCCTCAACGTCAAAACCCCATATTGGGCATTTAACACTCAATAATGCCAGTCCACTATCCAGAAGTTGTGTACGCATCTTCTCGCCCATTTTAGCGCCACGAACATCTACAACAGATAAATCACAGTTCCTCCTCCAGTGCATTTCCGTCTGCGACCCTGCAGTGAAACATCCTCAATTGCATATTCGCCAAAATCAGCTCAAACTAGTCTATAACGCCACCGTACAATATGCAAAGGCCTTGTTCGCGCAAAAGTCGGTGAATTGTTATTGGGCATCGCTTGCGTGACCCCGTACGCAAACGCTAATACACCGCATGCCTCAGAGGAGCATGGGATCTCATGCAGAAAGAACGCAACAGCAGCAACAAGGCGAACACTGCTATGCAAGCCGATGGCATGCCAAATACTGGAATTGTGCCTTGGGGTGGTTACGCTGAATGGCCCAATACCCGAGTTGTTTCGCGTACGATCTAATCCGCAAATAAGCGCTGTCACCATACGTAGTTGGTCCAGGAGCTCGATGCGTCGACAAGAAAAAGAGCCGCAGATGCACGATGGCAGACAATTCACAGTCCCATGAACACATTTAAGCAATAGTGCAGTCGACCGCCTGGACTCATCATCGTTCCCTTCCTTTTTAGAAAAGTACGCATCACCTTAGGCAGCAAAATTAGAGTTGATCCCAGGTAAACGCCACCTACTTCACATACGTTCAGTCCCGTCTCAGACCGCGGTGAGCGATGCAGGACGGCACCATGCGCCACCATGTCCTCCTACCACTTCCCTGCAACGTGGGTAAGCGTCCGGATACTGAATGAACAGACTGACAGTATGCAGCCCGTAATAAGAAAGCATACCCGGCTGCTACACTGCTTTTCACAAAATTGAATCCATGCATTGAGCCGGTCCACCACAGGCATTCTTGAAGCACACAACGCCGATGCACGGGCTGCGCAATGCAGCATACAACACGGAACTAATCCATCAAAAAACGCATCAGATGCAGTGCCGCTTGCAGCGCACAAAACACGCACAGTTAGCTGGCATACGCATTCCAAAAATTCTAGGAGGCATCAACCAACCCGGGCAAAAGTTCCAACTGGCTTCGCGAAGATAGGGGTTACTTAAAGACCTCCAGCACAGTTTTAAAGCCCAACGCCATGTAATTATCGAGATCGTGGGACACAGAAAGCGTCTATTTTAGCCTGCAGCAAAGGTAGTCACGCACCAGCTACAGGGGAAATATTTCTGTACGCCTCCACGAGAACTCGAAGAATCAGCTGGCCCACCAAAGTTGCGGTAATCCTTCAGGCAGCTCTAGGGTCAATAACTACCAAAAGTTGCTCAAGTCATGGGCGTCCCCCTATCGCCGTTTTACATCCAATGCAGGCCAACAAAAGCAGGGCCAGGCGTAGCCTCAGGCACCAAACAGGCACTTGGCAACGCACATCCAGAACCTCAGCTGCATCGCCGCAGCACAAGACAGTATTTCATATCCCAATACAGTTTCCTGCCCCCCACCGGGGTCAAAAGGGTACTGCTTTACAGAAGTCTAGCCAAACGAAGAACTGTGCTGCTAAAGTGTAAACGGACTCTGGCTGCGGCTGGCAACACTGGGCCGCGCGCAAAACGGTATCCCTTGCAAAATAACAAATTCTGCCCCTACTCAACTACAATTCCTTGTGCAGCACACAGCAGCTGTGCATGTACAGTGACGGAAAAAATATACGACGCGCCCCTATTAGCCAGCAAACTACGCGAAAGCTGCTAACACTCTCAAGCAAAGCATCACGCAAGCATGCTGGTGGTACCTGCAGCAGGCCCGATGACCCCGAGGATATTCCCAAGACCCTCGTGCAATTCACGCACATCCTGTGTGACGTACAGAAATGCAAGTAAAAATACAGAAAATACAGCCTGTGAACAAAAGTTCACCTGGAACGGGACGTGCTGAAGCAACCTGCAAACTTCGGGGACCGGCACACCCCACATGAGCTGCCGAAAAACGGGCCCCAGATGCATATGGGGCAATGCTGTCAATGCTGAAAAATCGCGAGTATAACTAGATATTCAGGCAGCCGATTTGTGAGCTAGGTCTTTTCTCTAGCTACGTCTTGTTTTCGTTCTCCGCCAGAGGGACAAACCTGCACACGGGCTCCAGCGTATCCCAATTCCCTAGAAGCCGGCGAACCAATGCCGCAGTTCAAAGTTCACTCCAAAGCAAAGAATTCTGGGTGTTGCTTTCGAAATGTACCCACCCTATTACACGCCCCAATGGTTCACAGTCCGTTGATGGAGGGTAATGCTAGACACCTTTACAAAAACACGCGGCAGTAGAGTTCAATACGAGGTCGGCGACATGGGGAAACCTTGCTGCCCATGGCCTTCACTAGCGAAACACAAACAAAAAAGGCCTCCTGGAAGGGCAATTAAATAGTATCCCTAAAGAACCCAAATCGCACCAGGTCTGCAGGAACTTACGTTCTGTCGTGATAAGGTATACCGACGCATGCTTCGCGTACAGAAGCCAAGGTGAACCAGCAATGCAAAGCGCACGCAGTGTTGACGATGGCCTTTCGGGTGCTTCATCTTCTCCAGATATGCTGCAGCAGCACCTGTCAGAGCGCGGCAAGCTGGTGAGTTTCTAGCAAATGCCAAGAACCGCTCTTAATGCTAAATTTTATGAGAAGATAGCAATAGTAGTATCGAAGCCCACAATCTGTGTCGCCAACCCCAGGGGGATCCAACGATGACATGCGATGTCACACTTCCAGAGACGAATCTGGCTGCGATGCGATGCTTCAGACGTATCCCCCTTTGGATAAACAGCAAGGGAAATCAAAGCGTCAGTAACGCATGGTTCTACTCTGAAAGAGAAAGGTCTGTCGGCCTCGGTTGCCCACAAGGAAGACGCCCTTCACCTCACTGGAGGGTGGTTCCCCCTTGCCACTTTACATACAGTTGCAAGGAGCCGCGGCCGTTTGCCATATATATACATATATATGGCAAACGAGAGAGAGAGAGAGGCACTCTGTGTTCGGCAGGTCACTTCAATATGTGGAACCGCTTCGTAGCTGCAATAAGCTGGCAGGATACGGCTCAGGATACGGATCTCTCCTTGTGCAACCCAAAACATTCCGGAACGCCTTTGCGTTAGAGGCGTCCAATCTACACATAATCCTGCGTAGTATGGTCACAACCCCTGGCCTGATAACCCAGGATGGTAACGCGCCGCATGACGCGCCAGTGGTGCCACGGCAGAACGCCGGAAAGCGGATGAGGTTTGGTTGGCCTCAGAGGGCCTCGCGACACGTGTTCCTTTCGCTTGTCCATCATCCAGTGAAGCGGCGTGCAATGCAGAAGACACGGGCAATGCAAATTCCACAGGAGTGTCATGCAAAATCCAAAAGGAAACGAACGAGAACCTCCACGCACTCCCTGCACCAAAGTGCAAGCCCGCACGTTTCCGTCTAGAAAAGACCAGAAAACATCTAAGAAAGACTAGAAAGACTCATGGAAGCAGCATTCAGCGAAAAGACGGCTAACTGCTGTGCCGTGTCTGACAGATCAAATAGATCCGCGAATACCAATTGAGATGACGCACACGCTATCATGCAAGAAGCATTTTGTCAATCAGTAAATTGGTTAAACACCCCCGCGCAACCAATGACGGCTTACAGAACTCTGTAAGACCGCGAGAGAGGGACAACTAAATGGGTGCATTCAGTAATGGCAGCCAGTAGATACCAGTTGGCTGCTGTTGGTGATTCAAAGGCTACACAGAACTGGACGCCCATCAAAAAGAAAATCAAGCCAAGAACGTGTAGCTGAACCCAGATTCCACGAGCGATGCGAGGTCGCATGCGGCAACGCACTCCCTGTTCAGCAGATACCTCGGGAGCTGCACAGTTCCTTTCCAATGCCATTCAAATCCCAAGTCTCAAAAGCAAACAGTAGCTTGGTGAGCTGCATGCCATGCCACGAGCACACGCGAAAATGTCTACTCACGATCTGCGACAGTGCAATGCTGTCAACCGGCGTAGCAGCTGTTAGGGATCAGCGAGACAGACGGACGTGAATGCTAGCCAGCATTCAAAACCTACTACGCCTTGTGCTCATGGTTGGCCAAACGCGCCAGCCAACTTCTGCGTCGAAATTCTTTGTTGAGTCAGCTTTTGGTGTGCTGGTCCGATCCTCTACGAGCATTAAAAACAGGCACACACAACTGACCTGCAAGAAACCCACAAGGTCGCTCGCGGCATTTTTGCACACGCTCCTTGCGCAATGAAAACGCGAGTATAGGCGCGTTGCTGGAATTCCATCAGAAAAGGTTCGTTCCTTTTCTGAGCTAATTCCAGCAACGCGACTATACTCGCGTTTTCACTGTACAGCACTATTACATACAGTGATAAAAAGGCGCCCAGTAACCAGAAAAGGTTTTATGAGCTTGCTAGAACATACTAACTGCGCTCGAAAAACAAGCTAATCACCTCGGGTGCGTGAAGCTAAATAAAATTATCCTTGAAATGCAGAGCTAGATTCCGATACCGTATGAATAATCGGTTCGGCGAACAAACTTCATATTTGCTACAGCCGTACATACTGAAACCGCAGAGCCCCGTACGAGCTGGGGGATTTCATCCTGCCAGTAATTAGTTGCCTCGTCGCCAAGAGGCACAACTTACAACTTGTCGTTTCTACGCGTTACCAAAGTACAGAGAGAATGCACTACGAAAGCAATATCAGGCCTTGACGGAGTCTAGGCCTTTGGACGTTGTGCTTCTTCTACTCCCATGTATATCGAAAGACTAGAATCAGCCAACATCCACAGGAAAAATTGATGAAGCAGCTGCCTGCATTCTCGAACTGCACTCATATGTGTCAAAGGATGTTAATGTGAAGGCGTACAAGCTGAGCGATACGTTGGTATAGAAGGCTAGGAAATGCGCCTATGACAAGAATAGCTGCGAGTGGTATGATTGACCATGCGGCCCAGCACCACCACTGAGAGCGCACGTGTCACACTATTCGCACCGCCCGTCTTGCGTTCGGCATTTTAGCAGTTTCAAGCACTTCCACGCTGTCAGGACACTAGCTCGGAGACCAGAGCAGTCGCTCAGATGCACCCAATACGAACTTCACAATCTATCAATAGACGATTTGGTAGCTACAAGAACAGAATGGTAACTGTATCTTACGGGCGCATCAAGCGCGTACAGAACAGGTGAGGATGCAACGCCCTGTTTTCGTTTTGAATGTAGCTACCCCATATATGAAAGCTGCTTCCCAACTGACTCCCTGAAGATGAACCAGTCGCCTGCTCAAGAGGGAACTGTAAAATCACCTTATATTACAAAGAGTAGGCCAGTCTAGGGCAGGAAAGTGCAAGGGCGACTCAGCTGTGAGCTGTGGCAATGTAAGGCCATGCGAACAGACAGCCCAGCGCACAAGCTGCAGTTTGTAAATCCTATTCGGCCGTCAGAAACGACTTGAGGAAAATACGTCTTCCAAAGTTCCCAAGCTCACCAGGTTCACCACTGATGGTCGACGAAAATCCTGTCAAATGGTCGCCACGGTCACACAGGCCTTGCCTTTTAGCTCTTCCCTAAACGCTGCACCAACGATTCATTGACCTACACACTGCCTCATGTGCATGGCACTGAGCAACCACATTCGCTGAGACAAAAACAGCCATGTTTATACCGGCTAACGCCCGTGCTTGAGAGTATCTAACCCATAGTGGGCGTGATGAAGCAAGCCATGTTGCTTGAATACGCACACAGAAGCATTGTGCATCAACTAAAGATTGGTGATCTGAGGCGTACTATCTTGCATTTTCCGCTTGTGAATAATCTTCAAGCGATTGAGTACACAGAACAGGATGCGTAAAATGGCATTTGACCTTGGCTCACTGCATGGACGCTCCTGAGATTCCACAACAATGCATATGGCATGTGCCAGTAGCACTCAATTAAAACATCTCGCTTACCGTCTGTGGAATGAAAGCCAAACCGACAGTATTTTCATCAACGCCAATACATTCCCGTTGGTGTACCACTGACGTCCGGCAGCCTGTAAGAAAGACATTTGGAAAATACCCTGCTTACCATCTGATTCACCGTATTCACAGCTATGCAAACAGTGCACACCGTCTTTACCCAAAACGAATTTCTTGAGCGGACAACTGCCGTTCTGCATTTGAGGACGGCTGGGCTAATCACCTAGGCACTGGCGTGCTTCAATCGAATGCAACGGCAACCTTCTCAATAGCAATGCCATGCGTGGTGAACAATGTTTTGGAATGGGTCATCCCACGAGCAAAGGTCTGTATTCGAGTTTTGCAAATACAGGTAACGCATATATATTTACTCACTAGCTGTAAATCGACCTGAAGTATTCTTTGCACAAAAGTCCTCCAGACTACACTATTCCGCGAACAAAAACTTGTAACGAAGCGCAGTGGCAGCTGAAATCGAGGGTGAAATATTCTCAGTTTTTGCCCATCTACCAGTTGTGCCCGCTCATATGAAACAGAGCCGTCGTAACAGGCAGGAACAAGTGAGAAAACACTGTTTCATGAGGGCCTCGTATGGAACAGTGTGTGGTCAGCAGACACGTGCGCACTCCCTTTTCCCATTAAGAACTCATCTTAGCGGCAGGCGTTTAGTTCGTGAACGTCTGGCATACCACCACGGTCCAGGTCCATCTATATGACCAGGGAAGGAGTAAAACCTCCGCAGTTAGGACGGCGTCCGTCCAGTGAGTTAGGGGAGCGTGCCAACGCTTTACGCCAGAAGCAATTCGCATCGCGGCTACCCTCCATTGAATGTTCAACGGCACCGCAGAGCGAATCCGCCGAAACATGTCAAAAGGTTGGCCAAGCATCCACTCACGACCTGCCCATCCAAGAGGAAATCTGCGAACGTGGGGAGTCCCATGCGAGGCATCATACCTACCGGCGCTGACCCTTCTATCATACATCTGTTTGTACCGCCCATTTTAACAAGGAATCCACGGTATCTGTGCTATCAGAGCACAGCTCATCGGCAGACAGCAGTGTCAAGCAGCGTACTAGCTGGGGCGATCGCAACGCAGGCAGCAACTTCGGAAAAACACTCTGCCACTACCAACTACCTGCTCTCCACCAGGTAATCTTGCCACTCAGCCTCAGCTTCCAGATTTTCCCTAAAAGCAGAGCTCAGTGTTGGAATGTAGCCGCACGCTTCTACTGGCACGCCTCAGCCATTTGTTCAGCCTTTGTGCGCAAGAATGCAAATGTAGCACCAACCAATTATGGCTTGAGCTAAAAGCGTCCATTGTAAGAGCCAGGGGAAACGCGCAATTCCTTAAAAGCGAATATATTCACTAGCCAATGCGCCTCGAATCAAATGGGTATACAGCAATAAGCTCCAGTGTATGGACGCATTTGACCCATCCGCCTCCAGCAATCGGCGGGTCAATAAAAGCCCTAAACTCACAACCTGTTAATATTCACAATCTCCAGGAAGGGGCCCTGCTTACGCTGTACTGATATGCTCCCTAAGCCGCATATGTACACTCCCCGAATCCGGGCTTAGCATTCATGCATATGCACACTTGTACTGAAGCGCATTAACGCCTGCTTACCCCGAATAGAACCACCGGGAAGCTCAGCCAAATTGTTTAACGTCGTAACAAGCCAGTATAAACGCAAGTGCCGGACGGTATCCCCGAATCGGCTCCGTTCTACCGAATATTTCTGCGTACAAAAGCACTATAGACACACAGTGCGTGTCCTACCTTGTGAGCACGGTCGACAGCACTCGGCACTTTGTATCGGCTGCTCCTGTGTGACTACGGTCTCTTACTGCCTGAATGCGCAATATTCTAAATGTCTAGAGAAAAGCTGAGAATGAAAACCGACAGAGTTATGCATCGCACACGCCCCCGAAACAAATGAAAACTACTTGACAACTGCATTTTTACCTCCATCTGGCTTGCGGTCCGATTTCACAGAGTAGTCCACTCATCTGTTTTCACCGGGACTTCGGGGGAACGGAGTTACATTTTCGACTGGATTCGAACCTGCCCACAAAAACCGATCGGAAATGTAGTTCCGTCAGCTGAGCCTGTCTAGGTTGACTGGTGCCAGCATCACCCGCTCACGAGCGCATATATCTGCAGGAACCCAGCAGTGGTGGCTAGTACTTTTCCAATGAAGTGGCAGCTGCTGACCGTCAGCGGACACGATGCGTCTTGTGCTTCAGTGATCTTTAGTGGAACATACTGGACCGGGTGATGCCGGGCGAAAAGTGTACGTATTGAATCTTTGGCCGTCACCTTCTTGCAAATTTCCTAGCACAACATACTTCTGAAGCCTAGGGACGAATCGCCACCGCACGATTGTCGGTTATTTAGCCGCTGGAGGACTCCCAAACCTGCGTTCTAGCGGAAAATGCGTGGCGAACTGTAATTACGTCCAGCGTACGCGTGCATCATTAGAAGTTTCATATAAGCCGCTAGCACCGCGGCATTGGGGGGTACATTTTGGGTCTCTCCTTCAATATCGATCTCGACTGCGAGTGTATCAAGAAAGGGAAAAGTTACGTTCGTAAAACGGTGAACAGAGTCTCACTAGCTGAAACATCACGGCGCGCATTTAACACAAATTCCGCATTGGCTTGCCACCATAGTTTAAGTATGGAGTTCAACGAAATTGTCCGTTTAGCCTCTTTCCACAGTGGCAATAATTGCAGCCACTTCATTACTATGTGAAAGAACCCACTTGGGTCACAATTCGGTATGCAGTAGCTCGCCAATGTGCCAACCGCCCTCACCGGTGCACATCTAAAGCGCCGCAGGCGCTGCCGCTGCTGCTGTCCGTATTTCTTGCTCTTATATGTGCAAGTAGCCATTTCAATGCCGTAGTTGCTGCGCCAGACACATCCGTATTGCGCCGGAGGTTTTTACGGAAGGAGATATTTGAACTCTCATAGATCGACGCACTATGCATACAACAAACACAAAATGGCGTACGGCCTGTCGAAATTCAAGCACCGAATCTCACTCAAGCGAACGTGCCAAACACATCGCACCTGACAATCCGCTGGACGATCCACAAACAGCGTCTACATTTTATGCAGACCCCAGCAGGAACGTCCATTTAGAACGTGTACTTTCCCAGCAGGACCGCATGACAACTCGCTAGCGCCGCAGGAATTTACACAACGCACTTTCTGTAATGACGCACGCCGCCAGGCGTGGCCCATTGCACTTTATCAACAGTGAATACACACCCAAGCAATTTAAATAGACCTCATGGGATAGTTAAAGGCAACAACTCCGAGAAATACACACAGTATCGTCTGAATGTTGAATTAAGAGGCCGTCGCACTTCCTGGTTTTGAGACAGCTAGGCCCGCTGCACTGGAACGTCTCCGTCAAAGCGAACCTACGTTGATCTCTGAAGCCCCCAATGAGCTTCGGCTCCCCCTAAAACATCTACGTGCCTTTTGTCAGCCACTGCGTCTGCTCAAAGTATCCAACGCACTACATAACTGTTCACAAAAAACTGCAAGCTCTAACCGCGATTGCAAGGCCCACCCAATGACTATTCCCCGCGTTGCAGGGAGTTCCCTACTTCTACAAATCTGCAAGGTTCGTTCACGCTGAAAGAGTCTTTGTACATATGTCTTCGGGCTCCCACTGCCGCTTTACATCATCGCGCGCGCTCAGCTGCAGAAAGGCGAACCCGCATTACAGCAACGGCAATCGCTGATGCGAGTGGCAAAAGCCCGCCAAGCAACCGTCTCGGAGTTGCCCAAGTGGCAGAAACGCAGCCAAACTGGATGCATGCACCCCCCAATTCGTCTTGCAAAAAGTCCTATTTCCTGACTGCCAGGGAAGCAACCCACAGATTTGGCCGTTATCTTCAACAGCAAAGCGGCGAAAGCGCTCCCAAACTAGTATGCAGCATGCGCAGCTCCAAATAAATGAGGTGAGGCACTCATTACAGATACGCAAACAAAATGCACCACACAGCTCCCATGATTCGGTTAAATGCCAAGCAGCATCATCGCACTAACTAATGCACAATGAACAAAGAACGTTGCCTCAGGCCGCACCTTAATGCCAACACCAATGGCCTTCTACATCTTCTCGCACAAGCCAAAATGATGTTAGAAAGCATTACAGCCAACGCCACAATACAAAAATTCATCCTCATGAATTAGTCAACTCGCGACGTGAAACGCCACTGAAGACAGTGCAACTCTAAATGCCCTTCCATATGCATTTAGCCGAGCAACACCAAGCTATTGTAAATGCAACTTCTGGGCCACTGAAATGCTACGTCCTGGTTACTAACTCTGTCTCTTGCAAGCAACAAAAGCAATCACAACTCAGGCACGCGCATCTCGTCGCCACTGCAGTCACACTGCTAGAGGTGCCGGTTGTTCGCTTCTTCGAAACATATTGTGTTCCTCAAAAGAAAGGTGGTCAAATGCTACTCTGGCGCGTATGGCATAGTCTCTTAACGACGAGGCCTATGCGCAGGCAGTGATCCTGCAACGTAGCATGTTTGGTTGACTATAGAAGCCCCCCAACCATCTCAACAGCCAAGCACGAGCATTTAACCTGATCGGGCCGCCCCTCTTGGCACTGATAATGCGCAGCAACCGCTCATCCCTACGACGCAAGAAGTAAAATTTGCTCACACGACGGCTCAACGGCTTGGCGCGTGGTCAACCGAAATTTACCGCTTCTCGAGTATGTCCATGGACCCTTCACAGAAAAAGTAGGACAGGAGTCGGGAACTGAACAACGTCATTTTACTGCCATCGAGTTCTGTGGCATAATGGACACCTCCCATTAGACAGTTGCCCTCGTTGAACTTACTCTCTGCGGTGGGCAATTTGTGGTCTTTCAAAATGGGCCATATTGCAGTTTGCATGAGAATGGTTACACAGATATACAATAGTATATCTGTGCTGGCAAGCAACAACTGAGATTCAGCCGTTGCTTGCCAACAACTGAATCTCAACCAACAAATTCAGCACCATGTCAAGCACGCACACCGCTCTCCCCCGCACACGCACCAGCTGTAGTCGCACTAAAAGGGTGTGCCGGAGGTGCCTCAAGCTGCAAATAAAACCTTCGAGATCACATCGTATACTCCAAATTTGCGATTGGCATAAAGAGTTCCGCAGCCAGCTTATTGCTATCTCAATGCAAAACATGATCGCAAACCATCACCAAACCACTGCGCTTGCTGTTGCTCCCGATCGTTCTACAACACGAAATAGCACATTTGCAAGCCGCAAATATTTTCTTTCACCAGTTCAGTGCATTCTTGTCGCGTACCCAGCACTCGGGCGTTTCCTAGACACCATGCTGACTGAGTACACCAATGCACGCTATCCTGCCCAAGTACAGCGCGCACAGCTCGGTTCAGCTGCAGATTGGCTGCCAAGCATGTTGCGTCTGGCCACCAGCGAACAACGCACCCGGGGAAATGGAACTTTTCAACAGACTCTGGGCAGAAAACGCATTACAACGCTTTCTCACGCGAAGAATGTAATTATAAGGGAGCGCATGCATCCTTGCTGCTACTGAACACACCTCAGCTTCACTCAGCGCACACAGTGGAGTTAATTTCTAGCAACCAGCCAACCAATGAAAGCACCCAACATATATCAAGCATAACCGGCATCCCACTAATTAGTTTCTGCGTATCATTCTCCGCGCACAACCAACCACACGCACACTTATGCTCCCACACCCATGCAGCCAAGATAGCACAAAATTCGTCGGTAGGCGTTGACACACAGCCTGGATAAGCACCAGAACTGTATAACGCCTCGCTAGCAGTGTCGTACAGACGGCGCTCCTCCATAGCAGATTTGTGACTACGCACACAACCACGAATCGTGACGAAAACAGCAAAAGATCCTACAGCGAGAAGGCAAAGCATGCTTTTACCATAAAGCAACGACCTCGCACTCCATCCCTTTGCATAAGCAAGTATTACATCAGGCAAGGCCCTGAAGTGCCTGCTACTGCAGCGCAGAGTAATGCTTTTTTGCATTCGCAGCTTAGGGCGTTTTGAACCTAGCCCTTATGCTGGATACAATTTTGACAAAAAAAAAGTCGCTTCATATGCTGCGTGCACTCCGCTGTGTTATGAGCAAGTACGCCATGCATCGTATTGCGCTCCAGACAACCTAACATATCGTTTTCTCCATAACAAAAAAACGGCTGCCTAATGTTGACGCACACGCTGAATGCCAACACTTCACATGGTTCCTTACAAACCACGCGTGCAACCCCATATCAAGGAGAACATACTCGTATAAGGAAAGGGGCAGCTAGGGAAACTGCATGTACGCCTCGATCGTCCAAAACGTGGAAAAAGTGAACCCAGGAACACCGCCTCACCTCCTTCATTTAAATATATTAATTATCAACCAGGAGGGAAGTGAAATCACATTGGACTTATATTGCCGCTTCGACACAATACGTATTCGGTATATTGCTGTCTGTACCCTAGAATTTGGTACTCCGTTGCCTCTTCCAGATTCCGCACTCGCCATTTTCGGCAGGATGCATATAAGGTTATGAGACTATCGAGAAGATCTTGCTTTTAGCATATTATTATTGTATATTCAGCACAGTTTTGCCTTTGCATATGTCGAGACTCACCATCTTTTGGAAGGTGCAAACGAGCTGGGGGGAAGAGCGTGTCCTTTTGATCAATGTGCTATTACTGGCCTAACTCCTCATCCACGTACCCATTGAGAGGAGCACGGCAACGATCCTGCTGCATCTTCAATACATCCTCGTGCGAGGGAATTATACAGGTGCGCCAGTACAAGCCCCCCAGCGGGTATGGCCTTGAGCTGCGGTCGGAGTCTATCTAAAAATGTGTCATTTCACTCAACAAAGACACCCAGTCGTTTCCTGCTGCTTGAGCATCCGCCTGAAACATAGTGGATCCGAAACACAGTCTCCGCATCCCCTCCGCGAAGTGTGATTCATGCAAGATGCAGTTATTCGCTTCAGTCAAAGCATTCAGTGCCCGTACCTGCATATTAATCATTCCACCCACCAGCAACTGCGCACCGGATGTCGCAAATCATTGCCCATGCTTCTGCAAATATCTCGCAATATTCCAATGGCTCGACAGTGAAAGACCTAGGTGCACATCTACTTCCAAATATGGCACGAATCGGTCACTCAAAAGATACACGGGGTTTCCCAGCAACAAGCAAGCATCGAATGAACTCCACTCGGCGGCCGTATCAAACTCTCCCTGCGCAACGCACTCTCTTTAATAGCCATATTTTTGCAGCATCTCACTAGGCGTACTTAAAAGCCCGCACAGTTTACACGCCTACAAGCTTTCATCACTAGCTGGCGTTTGGCTGCTTCTAACATCCGCTATAACACGGAAACCTGAACACTGTGTTCTAGTTCTACGCCTAGAACTACGGCACAGTCGAGCATTCGTACAGTCCAGCATTCGTCCTTTGACGGGACAAGCGGCCAACTAGTGTAGCTACAGGAAGATGCCTCACAATATTGTTTTTCTGCAGATCAGAGAACTACTTAGGTACCAAGTCCATATAGACCAATTACCAAGGAGCGCAGGCACATATCGAAAAAACACCGCTAATCCAACACTTTTTGCACATCACTCGCCTAACGTATCAACCATTAGAGGTCGATCACATAAAGCGCATGCATAAGTACGCGCACCCGAAGCATGAGAGAACAGTGTATCACCTCGGCCCACCCATCGGCCGACAGCCCACAGTATTAAGCACAACCCACTCTCTGCGAATGCCAGAGACTGCCTCACTAGTTTCAGCTCGCTTCCTCTCCCTTGGCTTTACACCGGCGAAAGCACGCACATGCAACACCCCAGTTGAACCCACTTACCGTGTGCAGCACTCGCTTGCAATATCTTACTAATTGAATGTTCACCATGCGGTGTCAAAATTGATTCACGGCCTACCAACTATCTGCACTTACCTACGAGCGTGTGTTGACAAGCAGAAGACAAAAGCAACGGCCAACAAAGGACCCCAAACTGTCAGGCAGAAGCATGTCACATTAACTACACGTGATTATTCCGTCATTTGTGCTTAACCCACCGCTGGCCTTAGAATGGCACATGTTTTCCCATAACTGATTCAATGCAATTTACCCAGCCGTAGCCCGGCGTTGTGTGGCTAATTCGCACACAACGCCCTTGGCGTCAAGGCAGTGCAAATCAGGCGAGCCAGTTTGTATCCGCACGCGCAGATAGTTGTAGCATCGAGCATCTCCCCATACAAATGCAAGACACTGGGCGTTACCTTACGCCTAGAACCGTCCTCTCAGGATGCCTGGCAGTGGATCCTCAAGTAAAGACGGCTCGCATGGCTTATCAGTCCACTTGAGGCCAATTGAATGCAAGCTGCCAAACTAAACAAATTAGACAGTGTGCTTTGTATTTACGTAGTGGCCTGAATAAAGCACCCAGGTCCAACTAACCCTTTTGTTTCTGTGCGAGTAGCCTACAGCTCATGTATATAGGGGGGAAGGAGGGGTTCAAAGTGCGTGTTCGCCCTTTTTCTGTACAACCCCTTGGGCACAAACCAAACGCCAAACCAAGCGCACACGCACTTCGAACCCCCCAGTCCCCCCACACGTCCCCGGGGATGCTCGACGTGCAGCTACGCTAGGGCCCCGTGGACTGGCCCTAGCTGCACGTCGAACATCCCAATACTCAGAGACCCGCACGCCGCCCCATGTGCAAATACTCAGCAGCCTACTCACGCCACAAGAATCCAACAAACCTCCGCACACATCGTTATAACGCCACACACCCTCAACCCCTTCACACCGCCTCTCCCCAACAACTTCACA
>NW_013547157.1:0-10000 GCF_000499425.1 Eimeria acervulina
TATAATATTTATAGTATATATTATATATATATTATAATATATATAATATGATATATATAATATTATATAAATAAAAATGCATGCGTAGGCAGACTGCTGCTTTTTATTTGTTTATTTGTTTATTTGTTTATTTATTTTTATTTGTTTATTTATATTTATTTATTTATTTATTTGTTCGTTTATTTATTTTGCTTGTCTGTTTGTCTGTTTGTAAACCCTAAACCCTAAACCCTTAAATAAACGCATAATTAGGGTTTAGGGTTTAGGGTTTAGGGTTTAGAGCTTTTGTAGCTGCAGAAAGCTTGACTCTGCTTATAAACCCTAAACCCTAATACTATCCTTTAGACCCTCAAGAAGAAACAAATGCCTCCTAAACCCTAAACCCTAAACCCTAATCAGAGTAGAAATAAATATAGGGACTCCTTACACATCAGATCTACAAACCCTAAACCCTAACAACAAACCCTAAGCCCTAACAACAAACCCTAAACCCTAACAACAAACCCTAAACCCTAACAACAAGCCCTTGAACCCTAACACAAAACCCTAAACCCTAGCTCTAAACCCTAAACCCTAACACTAAACCCTAATTCCTAGCAGCCTTAAACCCAAACGACAAACCCTAAAACCTACCTCTAAAACCCTAAACCCTAAACCCTAATAGATGATCAGGGTGGGGCGCGACTTAAAGAAACAAAATAATAAATATTAAAATAAAAAATTAATAAATGCAAATAAAATAATTTAAATATATAAAAAAGATATAAATATCACGGAGATAATAACAGCTGCCCAGCAGCCGACAGCAGCAACAGCAGCAGCAGCAGCAGCAGGAACAGCAGCAGCAGCAGCAGCAACAGCCACGACAAGTATGATTTTATAGTTATTTATTTATTATTATGAATTTAAAATATAAAAACAACAAAGCAGAAATATATAACAGCAGCAACGACAGCAGCAGCCGGCAAGGCCTGGTGTCTTCAAGGCCAGCAGCAGCAGCAGCAGCAGCAGCAGCAGCAGCAGGGCCTCTGTTAGTTCTTTACTGAAAGCACACAGACAGGCGTATACGGGAGGTTCTTCAGTGTTGTCTTTGCTGCTGCTGCTGTTGCTGCTGCTGCTGCTGCTGCAGCGACCAGCAACCCTCGTGTCTTGCTGCTGCTAGAGAACGAGTCGATTTGTTTGGGGTGTATAAACACCTGGTTTGCTGCTGCTGCTGTTGCTCCTGCTGCTGCTGCTGCTGCTATTGCTGCTGCTGTTGCTGCTGCTGCTGCTGCAGCAGACTAGCAGATCCAAGTGGGGTAGGGAGGAAGGTTTTCAGCTAGGGCAATGAACGCAGCAGCAGAGTGGCGCAGGAAGCCTCGTGCCTTGCTGCAGCAGCAACTGCTGCTGCTGCTGCAGCTGTTGCTGCCGCTGCTGCTGCAACAAGGCACCGGTGCTGCAGCATTTGCTTCCCGCTGCAGCACGGCTGCAGCAGCACCCAGCTGCTTGGGGCCCCCTAAATCTTCTTTCCTAGGATACGTGCTGCCGATTGCTGCTGAAAGGTCAGCAGCAGCAACAGCAACAGCAGCAGCAACAGCAGCAGCAGCAGGAGAGAGCTTTGAGGGGGAGGCTTCGCTAGGACCCGAGTCTCAGCAGGAAGACTCATCATGGAGACAGCAGCAACAGCAGCAGCAGCAGCAGCCACAGCAGCAGAGACCGCAGCAGCAGCAACAGCAAACAGGCTGGAATGACTGGGGCAGCAGCAGCAACAGCAACAACAACTGGCGGCAGTCCTGGAGGCCCAGACGGCCTTGGGGTGTACGGGCATCTGCTAGGCAGCCATACCCGCAGCAGCAGCAGCAGCAGCAGCAGCAGCAGCAGTTTAATGGTGCAGCACCGGAGGCAGGATCTTATTGGGGGCCCCCGCGCTGGCAGCGGCGGCGTTCAGCAGCAGCAGCAGCAGCAGCAGCAGCAGAGGGGTACCCGCGATCGCAGGTGATGCCTCACCGTCTGTTAGGAGGGCAGCAGCAGCGGCAGCAACTGCAGCAGCAGCAGCAGCAGCAGCATTGGTTTGCATCTGGCGGCGGAGGAGGAGCAGCAGGAGCAGCACCTGTTGGTTGGTTGCGTGAACTCGATGTAGGTTTGCTGCTGCAGCAAGACAAAGAGCTGCAGCAGCAAATAGAGAGCGTGCTGCCGCTTCGTTTCTCTTTAGAGACGCTTGAAGATTTAGTTGAAGGATGCAGAAGGCAGCATTTGCTGCAGCTAAGGAGACACCAGGGCCCCCCCCCTATTGTTACTTCTCTTCCTGCTGCTGCTGCTGCTGCTGCTGCTGCGGGTGAGGAGACAGATGCAGATGCAGCAGCAGATGCAGCAGCAGCAGCAGCACCTTACGGCACTTGGTGGTTTCCGCTAAGCGCCTCTTATGCTGCAGCTAGAGATCGCGTGCAAGCAGAAGCAGAGCAGCAACAGCAGCAGCAGCTGCTGCAGCAGCTGCACAGCAACATGCTGCTCCTGCAGCAAGAAGGCAGACAGAGACGACGGAGACGAGAGATCCTCTCTGAGGCCCTAGCTAGACACGGGCTAGAAATCAAGTAGGGTTTAGGGTTTAGGGTTTAGGGTTTAGGGTTTGACTGAGCTTTCATAGTTGCAGCTTGTGTTGTTTGTCTGATCCCTTTTGCTGCGCTTCGCACTCCCTTGCTGCTTCAGCTGCTGCTGCTGCTGCTTCATTAAGGGTGTATTTAATTCCGCCGTTGCTGCTGCTGCTGCTTGTGCTGCTGCTGCTGCTGCTGCTTGTGCTGCTGCTGCTGCTGCTGCAGCCCCGCGAGTTGGCTGTGCCGGTCTTTTATTTACACTCGGCGTACTTCAATTAAAACTCTTGTTGCTGCTTTGTGGAGACACCGCGTGCTTGATCAACTCTACCAGCCCATGCAGCAGCAGCAGCAGCAGCAGCAGCCGCAGCAGCAAGTGCAGCAGCAGCAGCAGCAGCAGCAGCAAGGAGGGGGGCTGGAGGCCCTCGAAGACGACTGGCGGAAGCACATTCTGTGGACTACAGGAATGGATCTAGCAGCACATCCGGTGAGGTCGTGCTGCTGCTGCTGCTGCTGCTGCTGTTGCTCTTGCTCTTGCTGTTACTGTTGCTGCTGCTGCTGCTGCTAGGAGTGCTGCTGCTATAGCTGCTAACCAGGCTGCTGCTTTTGGTGGTCGGTTACTTGATGCTGGATCTGCTGCTGCTGCAACCCGGTGCTGCTGCTGCTGCTGTTGCTGCTGCTGCTGTACCGTTTGCTGCTGCAAGACTGTGTGCGTGCGTCTGCCTGCTGCAGCAACTAGACAGATGTTTGCTGCTGCAGAAGGAAGCCTTCATTCAGAGGCGCTATCTGGCGGTGGTGAGGAGACACCCCAGCTATAGGTTTCGTTTCATCCCCCCCCAAAACAGCAGCAGCAGCAGCAGCAGCAACAGCAGCAGCAGCAGCAGCAGCGCAGAGTTCCCACCGCAGCTGACGATGAGGCGGAGAGGACAGCCGCTGCCCACCAGAGAGGCAATGCAGCAAGAAGAGCAGCAGCAGCAGCAGGATATGCAGCAGCAGCAGTTGCTGCTGCCAAGCGACAAAATAGATGACGCAAATCCGGCTTTCGGGGGGATTGCAGCAGCAGCAGCAGAAGGCGAGACGCCAGTAGCAGCGGAAGAAGCAGCAGAGGCAGCAGCAGAAGAAGCAGCAGCAGCAGCAGAAGCCTCTGAACCTTCAACAAAAAGCCGCCTCTCTCGCAGGGGCCGGCGTACCTCGCAGCAGGATACAGCAGCAGCAGAAGCAGCAGCTGTAGAAGCAGCAGCAGCAGAAGTAGCAGCTGTAGAAGCAGCAGCAGCAGAAGCAGTAGAAGCAGCAGCAGCAGAAGCAGCAGCAGCAGCAGAGGACTTGGCTGTGGGGGAGGCCGTCCTTTCTGGGGGCCCAGATGGCGGCGATGAAGACAGCAGCAGCAGCAGCAGCAGCAGCAGCGAGAGCACCGATATTTCAGTAGACGATCTGTCATCTCCTGTTGAGGAGACACAGTAGCAGCAGAAGCAGCAGCAGCAGCAACTTGCTGCAAGGAGTCTCCTTACTTATCTGCTGCCCTTCTATATCCGTCTCTGGAGATTGCAGCTGCGCAGCTGAGAGCCGTTGCTGCCGTTTGTCTCTTTATTTAGTTGCTGCAGCAGCAAGTGCTGCTGCTGCAGCTAGGATTGCTGCGGCAGCTAGTGTTGCTGCTGCAGCTAGGATTGCTGCTGCAGCTAGTGTTGCTTCTGCAGCTAGTGTTGCTGCTGCAGCTAGTGTTGATGCTGCAGCTAGTGTTGCTGCTGCAGCTAGTATTGCTGCTGCAGCACGAGCGGCAGCAGCACCACTAACGTTTTGCTGCTGCTACTCCAGCACGAGCGGCAGCAGCAGCAGCATTGCTTTGCTGCTGCAGCATCCCTTTTAAAACACATATTGTTAGTTGTAGGCCTAAGACAGCAGCAAGGGGGCTGTGGGGTGTCGTAGGTGGATATACTCCTGAATAACTGCAGCAGAGCTGCAGCACGTGATGCGCTGCAGCAACAGCAATAGCAACTAACTTAGCAGCAGCAGCTACACTAGCAGCAGCAGCTACACTAGCAGCAGCAGCTACACTAGCAGCAGCAGCTACACCAGCAGCAGCAGCTACACTAGCAGCAGCAGCTACACCAGCAGCAGCAGCTCATAATAATGTCTAACTCCTTCACGCCGTAAATAAAGCAGCAACAGTTCTATAAAACAACGCTGCACCAGAAACAGCAGCAGCAGCAGCAGCAAATCCTTAAGTGTTGCTGTTGTTGCTGCTGCTGCTGCTGATGTTGCTGCTGCTCTTTGAGTTGCTGCTTTTCCCTGCGCTGCAGACGGGCGCAATCAAATCCTTATCCTCACCTAATTCTTTCTCTTCTGTTGCTGCTGCTGCAGGCTCTATTGCTGCTGCTGCTGCTGCTGCAGGCTCTGCTGCTGCTGCTGCTGCAGGCTCTGCTGCTGCTGCTGCTGCTGCAGGCTCGGTTGCTTCAGCTTTTGCTGACGCAGGCTCTGCTGCAGCTTCTGTTGCAGGCGCTGCTGCTGGCTCTGCTGCTTCAGTTGCTTCTGCTGGCTCTGCTGCTGCAGCTGCTGCTGCGGGCTCTGCAGCTTGAGCTGCTGCTGCGGGCTCTGCTGCTGCTGCAGGCTCTGCTGCTTCTGCTGCTGCTGCGGGCTCTGCTGCTTCTGCTGCTGCAGGCTCTGCTGCTTCAGTTGCTTCTGCTGGCTCTGCTGCAGCTGCTGCAGGTTCTGCTGCAGCTGGTGCTGACGGCTCCGTTGCAGCTGCTGTAGGTTTTGCTGCTGCTGCTGCTGCGTTCTGGGGCGCAGCATCGCCGGGTGCGGTAGCGGATGGGCTGGCTGTTGCTGCTGCTGCTGCTGCTGTTGCTGCTGCTGCTGCCTTTGCCCCAGGAAAGGAGGCCCTTGCTGCAGCAGTGTGCGCATGCGAGGCAGCACTGCCTGATGGCTGTTGCTGTTGTTGCTGCTGCTGGTGTTGCTGCTGCTGCGAGCCACCAACTGCAGCAGCAGCAGCAGCTGCTGCTGCTGCTGCCTCCTGCTCAGCAGCAGCTGCACGCATTTCAGGGATGCGCAGCGCCAGGCGGATAGCGAGGAAGCCCCAAACCGCCAGCAGCAAAAAGCCTAGCAGCAGCTCGCCCCAGAACCGTTGCTGCTCCTCACGCTGCAGCAGACACAGCAGCAGCAGCAGCAGCAGCAGCAAGATAGAGCAAGCTGCAGCCAGCAGCAGCAAACGCAGGCAAGAAGAAAGGCAAACAAAAGGAGCCCTGCTCACCAGACAGCAGAAACAGCAACAGCAGCAGCAGCAGCAGCAACAGCAGCAGCAGCAACAGCAGGGCCTCACGGCAAGGTAAAGAGAGAGAACAACAGCAATAGGGTGGATCACTGCTTCATCTTCTTCCTCATCCTGCTGCTGCTGCTGCTGCTGCAGCTCGTCGTCTGCTTGCAGCTCAGAACGCAGCAGCAAATCTGCAGCAGCAGCAGGTGTATTTCTGTTGCGGTCAGTGTCTAGGGCGTCGCGTTTGCTGCTGCTGCTGTTGCTGCTGCTGTTGCTGCTGCTGCTGCTGCTGCTGCCTGCCCAAATTCTATTAAATATGTTCTTAAAAAAGAAAAGAAAAGAAAGAAAAGACATTCTTGTGAAACCCCACAACCCTAAGGCCCGACTCCCTAGAGGAAAAGAGGGCCCCACAAGCAGCTGCCAATACACCTGAATGCATGCGCATGCAGCAGCAAACAGACACCCCACAACCAACTGCAGCAGCAAACAGACACCCCACAACTAACTGCAGCAGCAAACCGAGTTGTGCTGCGCTGCTATGCTATGCTGCTGCTGCGAGGGAAAATAACTCCAAAAGCAGCATCTACAGCAGCAGCAGCAGCAGCAGCAGCAGCAGCAATGCAGCAGCAGCAACACCGCAGTAACACAACAGAAGCAGAACCAAAGCAGCAAAGCAGCAACAGCAACACCACCACCACGACGGCAGCACCACAGCAGCAGCAGCAGCAGCAGCAGCAGCAGCAGCAAGAGCGCTACCTTGATGGCTTCTTCTCTCTGTTTGGGGCCCCCCACTCCTTCTTCTTTAAGTCTAGCAAAAACGAATAAACCTCTACCGTCAAATGTTGCTGCTGCTTTCTCAGCCCAGTACCTGCTTAAAGCTCCTGCTGCTGCTGCTGCTGCTGCTGCTGCTGTTGCTGCTGGTGCTGCTTCTGTATGCGGCAGCGCAAGGCTCCCCTGATGCTGCTGCTGCTGCTGCTCCGTTGAACTCGAAACAGCCTCTGCTGCTTTTGCTTCTGCTTCAGCAGCAGCAGCTTCCTTAACTGCAGCAGCAGCATCTGCTGCTGATGCTGCGTACATCTCCGCCAGCTTCACCATTGAAGCAGCATCTCCCTGCAGCAGCAACAGCAGCAGCAGCAGCAAGATCGCCTCATGCAGCAGCAACATAATTCTGCTTCGTATATACATTGCCACTACATTTATATATTAATGCTAATATATAAACACATATATTTATATTTATATTTATATTTATAGTTATATTTATATTTATATTTATATTTATATTTATAGTTACTTGTATTGCTGCTCTTCTGACTGCAGCAAACTGGCAGGGGAGTGCGTTGCTGCTGTTTGGAGACACGAAGAGCCCCACAGGCGGAGACAGCCAGCAACGAATAAACTCAGAGACTCTTAAATGCTGCAGCTGCTGCCGAGCAGCAATAGCAGCAGCAGCAGCAGGTGCAGCAGCAGAAGGTGCAGCAGCAGCAGCTACGCTGCACGCCTTCTCACTGTCATACATCACCTGCCTATACACCGCAGCATCTCCTGCTGCATGCTGTTGCTGTGCCCCTGCTACTGCAGCAGGAGACACGCGAGACGGCAGCAAACAGTTTGCTCCTGCTGCTGCAACGCGCTCTTCTACTGCTGCTGCTGCTGCTGCTGCAGTTGCTGCTGTTGCTGCAGGCATTCCTGCTGCGTTTGCTGCCTCTAATAAACCGATAGAAGGGTCCCTATAGCGTGCCAGCAGCAGCTGCTGCACCTCATCAGATTCGGCTGCTGCTGCTGCTGCTGCTGCTGCTGCAGCTGCACCATTGTCGTCTAAATGCACCTGCTGCTGCTGCTGCTGCTGCTGCTGTTGCTGCTGTGATATGTCTTCTTGCCCTGCCGGTTGCTGGCTACCTGCAGCGCCTGCGGCGTCTGCTGCAGCAGCTGTTGTTGCTGCTGCTGTGCTGCCTGGAGCTCCAGCAGCAGGCTCCCCAGGAGCAGGAGTAGCAGCAGCAGCAGCAGCAGCAACAGCAAGGTCTGCCTGTAGCAGGCTCTGCATGAGTTGCTGCTCTGCTTGCTGCCGCTGCTGATGCTGCGCTGCTGCTGTGCCCCAGAGTGCTGCAGCTGAGACATGTGCAGCAACATCACCAACTTCAGACAGCAGCAGCAGCAGCAGCAAAGCTCCAGATATGTCTCCTGCTCTGTATGCATGCAGAGACAGCGCGTGCAGCAAATTAATGCGCGGGTGAAGCTGAGCTACCTTTCTTAACACCTGCACAGACACCCCAAAACCCTAAACCCTAAACCCTAAACCCTAGAGAAGCAGCAGAAAGAAACAAAAGGGATTCAAGAAGGCTGGCACGTAGAAACAAACAAAGACAAAAAAAGAAGAGACATAAGAAGAGACATAAGAAGAGACAGCTGCAGAGGAGACACTTAAGATATATCAAAAAGAATATAGTAAAAAAAATAAAAAAGAAAGACAGAAAAAAGAGACAGAGACAGACAGGAGGAGAAAGAAAGAAAGAAAGAAAGAAAGAGAGAAAGAAAGAGATTAAAAGACAGAGACAGAGAAAGACAAAGAAAGAGACAGAAATAAAGACATAAAAAGAGACAGACAGAAAGAGACAGAGAAAGAGAGACATAAAAATAAAGAGACAGAGAAAGAAAGACGTAAAAAGAAGGACAGAGACAGAAGGAGACAGAAGAAAGACATAAAAAGAAAGAGAGAGAGACAGAAAGGAGGAGACAGAAATAAAAAGATAAAGAGACAGAAATAAATAAAGACATAAAAATAAAGAGACAGAAACAAAGAGAGACAGAGACAAAGAGGAAGAGACAGACATGATGAGACAGATGAAGAGACAGAAGAAGAGACAGAGACAGCAGAGTAAAGGGGTAGATATAAATGAGGAGACAGACATAAAGAGACAGATGAAGAGACAGTAAAAAACAAAAACCTACATTAAACGAAATGCTACATCTCTCCTTCGTCGACTTGTGTAGAGGCGATGCCCCCTGCAGCAGCAGCAAGCCAGAAGTATATAGAGCTTGAGGGTTGCCTGCCGCAGCAGCACTTGCGAAGTAGACAAGTGCTTCTGTAACGTTTGCTGCTGCTACCACTGCACCTCGTCCCCCTGCTGCTGCAGCTTCTGCTGCTGCTGCTGCTGCTGCTGCTGCTTCTGGGTTGTCCGGTGGAGATGATGAGGAGCCCCCTGCTGCTGCTGCTGCTGCTGCTGCTGAATTGGGGCCTAAAGCAGCAAGGTGAGCAGCAGCATATAACACCTGCGCGTTGCTGTCGCCTAAGTCTGCTGCAGTTCGGAGAGCCTCGCCTGCAGCAGCAGCAGCAGCAACAGCAGCAACAGCAACAGCAGCAGCAGTGGCAGGTGCGGCGGTAGAGACAAAAGGAGACACAGAAAAGAGATAGACAGAAGAAGACACAAACAGAAAATGCATGCAGCAAATAAAAACAAAGACGGACAGAAAGAGAGACAGATAAAGAGAGACAGATAAAGAGAGAGATAATGAGACAGATAAAGAGAGAGATAATGAGACAGATAAAGAGACAGATAAAGAGATAAAGAGACAGAGAGACAGACAGATAAAGAGACAGATAAAGAGAGATAATGAGACAGATAAAGAGAGAGATGAGACAGATAAAGAGACAGATAAAGAGATAAAGAGATAGATAAAGAGACAGAGACAGATAGAGAGACAGATAAAAGAAGAGAGACAGACAAAGACAGAGAGACAAAACGAAAGACAGACAGAGAAAGAAAGAAAAAGAGACAGCAGAAAGACAAAGACAAACAAAGAAAGAGAGATAAAGACAGAATCTGCCTATCAACAAAATAAATAAATAAATAAATAAATCAATAAATCAATCAATAAGCAAACAAACAAACAAACGAAATAAACAAACAAACAAACAAACAAACAAACAAACAAACAAATAAATAAAAAGTAAATAAATAAACAAACAAATAAATAAATAAAGAGTAAATAAACAAACAAACAAATAAACAAAAATAAATAAACAAATAAATAACTAAATAAATAAATAAAATAAATAAATAAATAAATAAATAAATAAATAAATAAACAAACAAACAAACAAACAAACAAACAAACAAACAAACAAAGAGTAAATAAACAAACAAACAAACAAACAAACAAACAAACAAACAAACAAACAAATAAA
>NW_013547157.1:15000-16489 GCF_000499425.1 Eimeria acervulina
TGCTGCTGCTGCCACTTGTGCAGCAGCTTGGGTTTTAGCTGCTGCAGCAGCAGTAGCAACTGGCTGTCTGCTACGTCTGTCTTATATAAACTGTCTTCTTCTGAAGTATAATATATACGGTGTGTAGCCCCCTTAGAGAGAGCGTCTTCAATTTCTTCTAGCCATTCCTCGGTGCTGCTGCTGCTGCTGCTGCTGCTGCTGCTGCTGCTGCTGCTGCTGCTGCTGCTGATTTCTTCGTCGTCTTCATCCTCCTCAAATTCGCCCTCTTCATCTTCCTCATACTCCGCAAACTCATCGCTGCTGCTGCTGCTGCTGCTGCTGCTGCTGCTGTCTGGCAGCACGTCTTCTAACTCATCACTAAGAAATATTGATTCTTCATCTGTCTCTAACCCCAGAACTTCCCTTAAACCTTCTGCTGCTGCTGCTGCTGCTCCTTCTGCCGCTGCTGCTGCTGCTTCTGTTGCTGTGGATAGGACCCAAGATACCAGCAGCAACAGCAGCAGCAGCAAGTAGTGCTGCAGCAGCAACAGCCGCTGCAGCGGAAACTTCACACGCGTCCTTACAGAACCCATGTTCGCTATACACACGGAAGCAGCTGCAGCAGCAGCTGCCTCCGTTGCTGTTGCTCCTGTGGCTGTTGCTGCTGCTGCTGCCGTTGATACTCCTGCTGTTGCTGCTGTTATCGTTCCGGTTGATGTTGCGGCTGTTAACCTTCCTGCTGCTGCGGTTATTCGCGGCGCTGCTGGTATTGTTGCTTCTGACGCTCCTACTGTTGGTCGTCGTGCTGCTGCTGCTGCTGCTGCTGCTGTTGCTGCTGCTTCTGTTGCTGCTGCTGCACCTCCTTCCCGCGTAAGAGGTAGCAGCAAATTCATACCTGAACAGCCGTGTCTGCTGTCGCGCACTAGCAGCGGCAACTGCAGCAGCAGAAGCTGCAGCAGCAGCAGCTGCAGCAACTCCAGCAGCAACTGCAGCACATGCAGCAATTGCTGCTGCCAAACCCCCGCAGCAGCGGCTGCTGCAGATCCTTCACTGCCGAAGGATTGGTTGCGCAGCCTCAGCTGAATATGAACGTGCTGCTGCTGCTGCTGCTGCTACTGCTCTGGGGGGCCCTCAAGTCAAATTAAGACAAGCCTGAGGCCTCCGGCGTTGCAGCAGCAGCAGCAGCAGCAGCTGGTGCTGCTGCTGCTGCTGCCGCTCTGCTGAAGCAGTTCTATGCGGCGATACCAGAATACGGCTAGGGCTGCTGCAGTTTCTTTTTGCAGCCGCTGCTGTTACAAGTGCTGCTGCTGCTGCTGCAGCAGCACAGCGGCTGCTGCTGCTGCTGCTACTGCTGCTGCTGCTACTGTTGCTGCTGCTAGTGTTGCTAACAAAATGGTTAGGCCCAGAACACAGAGCAAATGAAAGCGCAACACTGCCAAAAAAATAACGGCGCCGCTCTACGTACGAGCAGCAGCAGCAGCAGCAGCTGCTGCTGCTGCTGCTGCTGCTG
>NW_013547156.1:0-12500 GCF_000499425.1 Eimeria acervulina
TATATTATATATATATATTATATATATATATATATATATATATATATGTCTTTATGTACCCCGTGTCTGCAAGAGCCCTAAACTCTCAATGTATATATTGATCTCTGAATAAGGCGCCGCATGTGTGCAGCTTAGTATGGTGTATTCAGACAGACAGACCAAATAACGAAGTCCAGCCCAGCGAAAGTTCAAAAAAAGAACGCAGGAAATTATAACCAAACAAACAAACAACAAAATATTGACAGAATTTAGAGAAAAGAGCAGAGCGCACAGAGACAACCGCACAAAAAGCCAAAGAGCGAAGAGCAGCAACAACACCCAAAATATGAAGACGAAGACATGAAGACAAATAAAAGGATAAAAAGACAAATAATAAACAAAGACAAATAAATAAACTAAGACAAGAATTTACGTAAAGACAAAGACATGCAGAAACCCAAGACAAAAAAATGATATCCGAGAAAACATTCATCTATGTTCGCCGGTATAAGGCAATGGCCTCCGGAAAGCAGAGTACAGCAAACAAAAACAAACAAAATAAGGACAGTTACAATTAAAAAGCAACAAAACCACAGAAGACAACATAAAAAAAGGAAACATAAACATATTCGAAATAAAGACACTCAGAATGTCCACAAGTCAATGTATATATATACATTTTTATTCTTCGTTAGCAGCCGCGCGAACACGAACTGCTGACCAGAAATTCTGCTGTGGAGCCACCCTCTAGGGGCGGGCCTAGCCAATCACAGGCCGCTGAGTGCAATGCGCTGCTCATAGCTACGACAGGGTGATGCCGGAGCCACCCCGAGCGCCAGCCAAGTAAGTTTAATTGATGTGGTGAAGACATACTGCACCCCCAGGCGATACGAACGGCGTATAGGTCTCGCCTGTACTTGCAGCTTCGTTTTTTTCACGCAAAATTTATTCTCCTAAAAACCCTTTTTTCGGAACTTATTGGCTTATTTAAGCCCTTTTAATCCACAAAAAAATATTTTCTTTTTCATTCTCCACTTTTTATTCTGTATTGCAACACCTACAGACGGCACCGCGAGCACAGGGGTCCAAACATACGAGCAGTGCTCGTTGTAGGAGAATTTAAAGGATTTTATTCAATTTCTTTTGGATTTTAATTTAAAAGTTAATTTGTTTTTCATTTTCAATGTTTAAATCAACATAAAATCTCCATTTTTTGCTAAGATCCCTGAGAGGGTCTGCTGCTGCTGAGCATACACTGATCTCGAGATAAGAGCAGCAGTGACAGCCTGCGTTCCTGGAGTAAGTTTGTATAGAGACAGCAAATAAAATGCTTATTTATGTTTATTTTTGTTTTCAATTATTATTTACCCTCATATTTTGTTTGTCTTTAAACAAAGCCACCCCTGCAGACCTCAGCTTTCTCCTTCAGTACGCGTCTCGTTGCTGCTGCAGCTGTTCTTCTGCTGCTTGCTGAGGTGCGCAGACATCTCAAAGCTAAGTCTTTACTTTATATTTGTTTTCACGAATTGTATTCTTTCTTCTTTTGACTGCTCACCTCCTTCGTACTCACGGTGAGGAGGCTGCTGCTGCTGCGCACTCCAACCGCCACTGGGCCTCAGCAGCAACAGAAACAAAAGCTGCAGCAACAGCAGTAACAGCAACAGCAGCAGCAACAGCAGCAGCAGCAGTAGCAGCAGCAACAGCAGTAGCAGTAGCTGTTGCTGCTGCTGCTGCTGCTGAGAAAGGGATGCGAGACACCCCAGGCTATAATTAAAGCTACAGTTGCTGCTCTCTCTCTTGTTCTTCATCTGTGCGAGTGTAAAGACAGACAAACCCATGCAAATGTAGTAATCTTCTCATCAGCCCCCAAGTAATATAATATATATGCATATATTATATATTATATACTTATATGTACATACATACATATATATGGTGATATACAGTATACACCGCAGCAGATGAATCGCCTCACTGCTACACCCCAAGTAGGGACAAGGTTGAGCTTGGGGGCCCCTCAAAGCTCCTCCGTGGGGCCCCTTGGGGGCCCCCCCAGCAGAAGAGGGTATAGAGAAGTTGAAGTTCACTCAGCCATTGCGGCTGGGCCCCCTTGCTGTAGCAGGGGGCTCAGGTGTACGTACACCGCAGTGCCTGAGGCGGAGAAGAGGCCTCCGTTGCTGCTGCCTCGACGCAAGGTAAAGCCTCAGAAGGACCGCAGGAGGCAGGGGGGCCCCTATGGGGGCCCCCTATCTTCAATGTTATTGGATTGGTACCGAAGGTGGGAGAGGCGGCTGCCTTTGGTGTTTGTAGTTGTTAGTGTTTGTCTTTCGTTATTATTATTTGCATATTGCATTTACAGCGTAATGTCTGCTTTGCTGGAGCAGCTGAATGATGCTGCATCTGGTGGGGGCCCCTTACATAATTATGATATAGGGGGCCCCCTAGGTGGCTCCCCTGGTACCCATATATTGGGGGCCCCCACTAAGGGGGCCCTTTTAATGGGGGAGCCCCATGAGGGGACCCTCTTTGGGGGCCTCCCCCTTGAAGGGGCCCCCCATGAGGGGGCCCTCTTTGGGGGGCCCCTACTTGAAGGGGCCCCCCCCAATGAGGGGGCCTTCTTTGGGGGGGCCCCCCAGGGGGTTCTCTTTGGGGGGGGCCCCCAGGGGGCCATCGTTGGGGGGTCCCCCCAGGGGGCCCCTGTACGTCGTTTGCAGAACGTAGTGAGCATTGGGCCCCCCGATGGGTACACGGGGTTTGACCCTCAGAATATGTGGGAGGCATTTAAGGGGGCCCCTCAAGATTATTTATTATTTTTATGTTTTCTTCTGCATGCATTTCTTGCAGGTTGTTTCTGTAGTTGGCTGTGTACGCAACGGAGCTATCAGAAAGCTGTTGTTGTTTCTCCTTAACTCTATTTTACTTAAATTTTATTCTTTTAATTTGTTATTTTGCTTGTCTTTGTTAAGTTATTCAATAGTATAAACAAATACAATAAACAGATAAACAAATAAAATAATCAAATAGAATGAACGGATGAAACCAACAAATATTATAGACAAATAAAACAAACAAATACTATAAATAAATATAATAAAACAAATATAATAAACAAACAATACAATAAACAAATAGACAAAGGTACAGACAAGACAAGAAGAGATAGTTGGTGGTGGTGCTTCGCTGGCTGCAGAACAAACAAAACTCCCCCGACGGTGTTTATATTATTTTATAGATTATATATTCTATAATCTATAAAATATATATATTTATATATTATTTATATATATTTTATTTATATGTATTATTTATATGGATTACTTGTATTATGTTTTTTATAAATTGCACATACATCATATGCACCATATGCATTCTATAATATACACAATATATATATATGTACAATATATATGTACAATATATATATATATATATATTGTATATATATACAATATATATATATATATTGTATATATATGTACAATATATATATATATATTGTATATATATATACAATATATATATATATATATTTATAGTGTGTGTACCACTTATACAAATTGTATATACTTTATTTTATATATATTGCTTATTATTTCTATTATATATTATGTGCATGTATATGAATATTATGAGGAGCATATAATATATATATATATATATGTATACATTGATGTATATATTTAGTAAGTACATATATACATATATATACATATACATACATATATATATACATATGTATTTATACATATATATATACATATATATATATATACATACAGATATATATATGCATATATATATATATATATTTATGTACATGGAAAGAGAATAAATATGCATATACGCACATAAATATTATGTAATATAATATATATAATATGTTAGCATATATATAAATATAAATATATATAAATATATATATATATATGTATATTTACATATTTATAAGGGGGAAAGAGAGACAGACTGAGACGAAGAAACAGACAACAGAAAAAAAGGAGGGGAGGAAAAGAAATAAATAAATAAACGACAAATTAATTTATGTTGTTTAACTGTCTCTTCTTTTTTGTTTATTTGTCTGTAATTGTCTCTTAATCTTTTCTATTTAATTGTTTCTTCTTTCTTTATTTGTCTCTTCTTTATATAGGCATGTCTAATGTTGTGCTGCACTGTTCGTTTTTTTGTTTTTCTTCGACTCGGTATTTCTATGCATATATATATATATATATGTATATGTATATATGTATATATATATATATATTTGTAGATGCATATCCATATGCAAATATAAATACACACACATATATATATATATACATTATAGGCATTCAAACGTATATATGCATATATTTATATATACATATATATTTGTGTGTATGTACGAATATATATGTGTGTATGAATATATATACATATATATATGTATATATATATGTTTATGTATATATGTAAGGTATATTTATATATGATACTGCGCATACACCTGGATGAGTTTATTCTCAGAGCGAAACAATAACAAAAAAACTTTTAGGTTTTATCTCCAGTAGCCTCACATTTAAATATATACATATATAGATAAGTATAAATATATATATATATACATATACCTATAAATATATAATTTATGCAGATAGACCCTTATCGTAGATATCAACAACAAACGGCAAACTGCAGCAGAAGGCGTCCTTTGAGGGGTATTGATATTTACTACTACAAACCCTAAACCCTAAACCCTAAACCCTAAGCCCTAAACCCTAATTAATTCAGACCCCGCAAGAACCTCTCCTGCAGGTGCAGCAAGTGGCTGCAGTTAGAAACAGCTAGCTACGGCTAGCTACGGCTAGAGGGAGCATGTAAATATCTCCGTTGCATCTACTCTGTTGAGGGTTTAGGGTCTAGGGTTTGGCTGCTGCTGTTGAGGACGCTCTCTCTCTCTCTCTCTCCAGGTGTACATGCAGCTGCTTGCTCCCCCTATGTCTTATATACTTTTTTGCATTATTCATTTGTTTATTTTCTTCGTTTATTTCTCTTTCGTTTAAGCAAACAGAAACTACATATGTAGATATATATGTGTATATATCGATATATAGATGCATATATATATACAGACGTATTATATATATATATATATATATACAGCTGGGTGCGTATGCTTGTCTGTACACCTACGTATTTCGGGTAAGAGAACGAGACCACCAAACCCATTTATTATTTATTTATTTATTTTATTTATTTAGAAAATAATGTTAAAAGGAATTGCTTCCCCTGCAACAAACAAGTAGCAAAATTTTTTTTCTGTCTGTCGCTGTCTATACACCCCGCGGTGCTGCTGGGAGCAGCTGGGCGGTTATATCTTTTTGTGTTGGTTATTGAACGTATACTTTTATATTTAAATATAACAAATAAACTAAATAAAATATTTAATTAGTTTATTATATTTGAACACAAAAATACAAAAAAAAAGCTGATCAACACACCTACACTTGCAGCGGGGGTGCAGCAAGACAAGTTTGCTCCTTCACCCAACCCTCTCTCTTTAAGAAGTTTTCAACTTAAAAAAATAAAATAATTATATATAAAATGAAGCATGTTAATTGCTGTTAACTCTAAAGAATTATGTATTTACCATGCATTCAAATTAAAGCAGCTTTCTACTTTAAACTACGAACACAGCATATGCATCTCTACACTTAAATACTGCTGTTAGATTCATATAATAAAAATAAAATAATAATATTATTATTACTAGGATTAGAGTTAGTATTAATATTATAGCACTTGCACTTATTGCTTCCTTTTGTTGTTTTCTTCGGTTTTTTTCTGGATTTGTTTATAAAATAGTTTAAAGGGGAATGTCTTCTGGAATGTATAGGGAGATAGCACATGCACACAGAACAAATACTTAAAGGCCCTTTTCATGCATGCATGCGCAGATAACTGGTGAGCGCTTCCTTGTCTCTCAGCTGCAAACTTTAACAAAAGAAGAGAATTGCTTGCAATACAATCAAACAAGTGGGTTCTCAAGATACTAACTGTTCTACTTGATGTGCTTTTAGGGGTCCTGCCAATCTTTAGGGTTGTTGCTAATTAATAATTACGAAGATAGCGACAGCATTGCATACTTGGGCTGCAACAGTTGCTCAGGAGATGCAAAGCTCTAGCTCTAGCTCTACTATGGTGGCTACAGGCCTTTGTGCTGCACCAGCTGCTGCTGCTGCTGCAGCTCCTTGGTGCTGCTGCGGGCTCTGCTTCTGCTGCATCTGGTGTTGTCTCAGCCATTTGATCTGTTTCTCTCGGCGTGCATATCTTGCGTGTCTTGCGGCTGCATCTCTTCGTGTTGCAACTCTAGTCGCTGAGGTGTATCCACAGCTGCACAAGAAGGACTGACCTTCACTGCGCCCTGGTACATCGGAAGCAGCTCCTGCTGCTTATCTCCAGCGAGTTCTGCCGCTGATATTGTGCTGATGCTGCTGTTGCTGCTGATGCTGTTGGTATTGATGCACTCTGGCTGTGGGGGAGCTTCCCGCTCCTTTTCTCGATACTCCGACTGGCGCTGCTGCTGCTGCTGCTGCAACTGCACCGCTCGCTCTTTTAAGGATTTAGGATTTAGGGTTTGCGGTTTAGGGTTTAGGGTTCGTAGTTTAGTGGCCTCCCGGCAGTATCCACTTCCTTTCTCTCAGTTTTTGCTGGAGAGTTTAGCAAAGAGGCTGTAGGCGCGGAAACCCCTCAAACAAATCAAAGAAATTTAACGCGTTACGATTGACTCTCCTAGTGTCTCCTTAGTGCCTCCTTAGGAGAAACTAACAACGGCACCACCTACAGAGTGCAGCTGCAAAAAACAATTAAGAGGCGCTGCCACCGTAGCTGTTCTGTTGATGGAGTCTCCCCAGGTAGAGGCATTTACATGTCTTTTAGTTTAGAGTTTGCGAATGGGAGTGTAAGTGAAGTGCAGTTTATAGGCTGTCATAAGTATGCATTAGAAGATAGAAAAATAATGAATAAATTGATAAACCTTGCAAGCAATCAAAGAGTTCAGGAAGCTGCACTCCATCGAAGAAGAGCTCTGCATGCGTTTGCTTCACCTCCATTTTAGTCATGCATTTAAACTCAAACGAATGCCCCTTCTCCAATGCCGTCTCTTCCCCATCAACGGATTTCCCCTCAACTTTCTCATTGAAGTTTAAACTTCTTTTTTTCGCTTTTTCTTCTTGTCAGCCGATTACACACACATATATATATATATATATATGCATATATATATATATGCATATACATGTATATATACATACATATATACCTATATTTATGATATATACATATAAATGTAAATAAATATATAAATATATATATATATATGTATATTTAGTGCCTGTGGGGAGTTTGTATTTGAGAACAGAGGGGAGAGGTGCGCCATTTGAGACTTCGCTGCGGGGCATTGAGCACCCAGAGGGTCGGGAGCCCTCTGAAAGTTTTTTTTTCATTTGTTGAATATATCAGCAAAGAAGTCTTTGATAAGGAAAGACAAAGTTAAAATAAACACTGTGCTGAGCTATAAAGAACAAGGGTGGATACTGCATGCGTTACAAGGAGAAGAGGCGCCTTCCCTTTGAGGGGAAGATGTTCATCAATCTTCTCTGTAAACGAGAAGAAAAAAAGTTTACGCTCATCAAAGAAATTATATAAAAGATAATACCTGAAAACTTTTGCTAGCTGAGTTGGCTGCCCTTGCTCTCCCCTTTTAAACATGCGGTGCCTTAACAAAATCAGAGTTTTTAGTCTTATAGTAGGGCCTTTTTGTTTTTGTTTTTGTTTTTGTTTTTCTTCTATAACCCCAATTAAGAGTAAATATATTTACAAGAGAAGTGTTTACTCGAAGAAGCAGCTGCTTCCTTCTCCAGACATTCAACTTCCTGCACTCAAAGGCAGATGGGCCCGCTGCTGATGCATATGAGAGAAGAAGGCTTTTCTTCTCCTTAGGGGTTGCTGCTCCCCTTGCTGCTGCTCTCCATGCTGCTGCTCTCCTTGCTGCTGCTCCTGCAGCAATGCACCCCCTTGATTGCAGCATACTCGATTGCCCCACCACTGTAAGATAAATATAAGACAGAAGATATATCTTGCCTTCTGCAGCCTATCTGAAGCTAAGCTGCAGCACAAATAACAACTAAAGACAGACAAGTCTAGCCCTCTTACTAAGACACGGTAGCATTCCTACTACATCAACAACAAGAGCGAATGAAGAGCTTTAGCAGCCCCCTCTAGGAGGAGGCAGACTCTCCTCTCTTTAGAAGTTAATCCCTTTGGTAGTGGCGCTTAAAGATTGAAATCTGTTTATTAATGCATCGTACACCGCACGAAGAAAATAAATTAATATCGAAGGCTGGGGGAGGAGGGGCCCGAAGGAAGGAGAGGGTGCTGCTTGCAGCTTGGTTGGCTGCTGAATTGAGGCGCGTCTTAGGGAAAATATTAATAAATATAAAATTAAAACATGTAAATATTTAACTTTAAATTAAAAGAATGCTTTGAAGAGAAGGAAAGAAGCAGCAGCGAGGCGCGGGCGTACTCCTCTCGGCGCTGAGGTGTATAGGCAGCTCTTGTGAAGCGGCGTATTGATATGGAGAGCTAGAAAAAAGAAATATCATTTAAAAGGGTTTTAAAAATGCAATTAAATGGATAATAAATAAAAAAATGCTTTAAAACAAACCCTGAAAAGGGCCTCGCTGCTTGTGCGTCGGGCGGGCGACAGTTGCTGCTACTCTTGCTGCTGCTGCGCTGTTGCTGCAGTATGCTGCAGCAGCAGCAGCTCCACAGTAGAGAGATAAATAAAAAGAGAGTATTTATTTTGTTTTTCGAGTTTATTGCTGCTTTTAGAGTATTAAAGCTGCTGTATCTTCTCCCCCCAGCGGCAGACGCTGCCTCTCTCTGGCGTCTCTGGGCGGGTGCTGTATTGTCTTGCTCTCTACACACTTCAAAGAAGTTATAAAATGTTATATTTTTCTGCTTTTTTCGTTCTTTACGGATGTTTTACTCTTTAGAAGACCTGTAAAGGTGTTTCTACGCTTCTTTACGCATATCTTGTTGCTGCTGCGCCCACAAGTCTCTCTTCCCCTGCTGCAGCAGCAACGGGGTGCTGCAGCAGCAGCAACTCTCCTTTAAATGCATCTTCTTCTTGTTTCAGAGTTTGATTCGGTGGGTATAAACCCTTTACAGTCTTTCAAACTATACTCAGGCCTCCGGGTGTACAGGCAGCTGTAAGACCAATGGTCTTTGGTGTCTCTTGCTGCTGCCTGCTGAGGTGTATATACATCAGTTGCAGGCTGCACATCCCCCTCTGCTATTCTGTTTTGTTTATTTAATCTTTGCATTTTCTACTTGTCTTACGAAGACACCGACACGGGCGCTCGCTGCAGCAGAAGCAGCAACAGCAACAGCAACAGCAGCAGCAACAGCAGCAGCAGCAGCAGCAGCAGCAACACTACAAGGTCTAGACGCCCGAGTGTCTTCACAACAGGAGGGAGGCAGCTTTTTTTTTGCTTTTTTTGTCTCTTTTCTCTTCTAAACATCAAACAAATCATGCAGCTGCAGCAAACCAACAGTCGAAGCGGTGCTATGCCTTGCTGCTGCTGCTGAGGTGTATTATACGCACCTCTTCCCCTTCGTTTTGGGGTGTATAGGTACCTCTTTGTTTGGGGTGTATAGGCACCTCCCTATTTGGGGTGTACAGGCACCCGTTTCTTTGGGGTGTACAGGCACCTCTTTGTTTGGGGTGTACAGGCACCTCTTTATTTGGGGTGTACAGGCACCTCTTTATTTGGAGTGTATAGGCACCTCCCTATTTGGGGTGTATAGGCAGCTGCTTATTTTTGGGTGTATAGGGAGTTGCTTATTTTGGGGTGTACAGGCACCTCTTTATTTGGAGTGTATAGGCAGCTGCTTATTTTTGGGTGTATAGGCAGCTGCTTATTTGGGGTGTATAGGCACCTGCTGCTTGCAGCTTTAAGACCCTTACAATAAAATAGTAAGAGACAATATCAATATTCTTCTTAAGCCTGCTGCTGTCTTCCTAACTTCGCGTTGGGGTCTCTCTCTGCTGCGCTGCTGTCGCTGCTGCTGCTTTTGTCTGCCGTGCTGCTGTGCTGCTGCTGCTGCTGCTGCTGCTTGGCTTTGCCGTGCTGCTGTGATGCTGCTGCTGCTGCTGTTGCTTGTGTGTGTGTGTGTGCTGTGTTGCTGCTGCTCCTGCTGCTGATATCTGCTGTGCTGCTATGCTGCTGCTGCTGTTTGTTTCTGCTTCTGTGCTGCTGATGCTGCTGTTTGTTCTTGCTGCATCTCTACTATATTTGTTTGTCTCTCTTTTAGGGTTTGTTAATATTATTTGGGGTGTATGCACACTGCAGATTTCTTCTTGGTGGCTGCGCGTCCGGGTGTATTGTGAGAAGGGGCCCTCGTTTAAGACCCTTAGCAGCAGCAGCAGCAGCAGCGGCAGCAAGAGCAGCAGCAGCAAGAGCAGCAGCAGCAAAGAACAGCAGCAACATTAGCAGCTGAGGCGGTTGTAGCAGCAACAATAACTGCAGCTACCTTCGCCTCTTCTGATTCCGTGGCTTCTGTCTGTGTTGCTGCTCTTGCTGCTGTCCTTGCGGCTGCTGCTGCTGGTGCTGCTGCTGCTGCTGGTGCTGCTGCTGCTGCTGCAGTAAATTATGGCCTCCGCTTCCCCGTTAAGATATGATGCTGCAGGAGGAGTCGTAGTGTTGCAGCAGCAGATCGAAGGGGGGGGTGCTGGCGGCCAGGTAACGAAGAAGAGGAAGCGCTCTGCTGCGGCTGCTGCTGCTGCTTCTTCTTCAGCAGCAGCAGCAGCAGCTGCTGCTGCTGCTGCTGCTGCTGGGAGACACAGATGGCCAGCCAAGTTGATGGAGGAGTGGGGCCTCAAGAAATGCCCCACGGAGCAATTAAAGCCCAGGGAAGTGCCCTGGGGAGCAGCAGCAGCAGCAGCTGCAGCAGCTGCTGCTGCTGCTGCTACTGCTGCTGCTGCGGCAGACAGTGCTGCAGCAGCAGCAGAAGCTACTGCTCCTGCTGCTGCAGCAGGAAGTGAGGCTGCTCCTGCTGCTGCAGCAGCACAGTGTTCTGCTGCTGCTGCAGTAGCAGAAAGTGCTGCTGCTGTCGCTGCAGTGGACAGTGCTGCTGCTGCAGCAACAGGGCAGGCTCACCTGCTGCTGCTTCAGCGCGCAGCAGCAGACTGTTTACATATGGTGCCCTTGCGAACAGCAAGCGGAAAAGAAGCAGCAGCAGCAGCAGCAGCAGTAACAGCAGCAGAAGCAATACCAGCAACAGCAGCAACAACTGTACAGGAGGCCGGTGGGCCCTCATCTGAAACATCAACTGCAGCAACGGCACCTGCTGCACTAAAAACAGAAGCAGCAGCAGCAGCAGCAGCAGCAGAAGCAATACCAGCAACAGCAGCAGCAGCAACAGTTGCAGCAGCACCTGAGGCACGGGGGCCAGCAGCAGCTGCAGCTTTTGAGAATAATTGCAGGGGCAATGCTGCTGCTTTGTTGGGGGTGCATCAGGCGCAGCAGCTGCAGCAGCAGCAGCAACAGCTGCAGCAGCAGCAACAACAGCTGCAGCAGCAGCAACAACAGCTGCAGCAGCAGCAACAACAGGTACAGCAGCAACAACAGGTGCAGCAGCAACGGCAGCTGCAGCAACAACAGGAGCTGCAGCAACAGCAACAGGAGCTGCAGCAGCAACAACGGCTGCGGCAGCAACAGCAGCTGCAGCAGCAACAACAGCTGGAGCAGCAACAGCTGGAGCAGCAGCAACAGCTACAGCAGCAGCAACAGCCGCAGCAACCAATGTTGCAACGTTTGCAGCAGCAAATGCTACATCGGCAGCAGCAGCAGCAGCAGCAGCAGCGGCTGCTGTGTCCTGTGCGTCTGTCTCTCAGCTGCTCAGCAGCAGCAGAGGCAACGCCTCAGGCTGTGGGGAGGCGACCTGAAGCAGCAGGAAGGGGTTGGGCGTGGGGTTGGCGGTGCCCTGCTGCTGCTGGCTGCTGCGCTGCTGCTGCTGCTGGCTGCTGCGCTGCTGCTGCTGGTCCTTGTGGCTTCCCGCGCCTCCCCCACCTCTCCTGCGGTCACTGCCTCCGCAGCAGCAGCAGCAGCAGCAGCACTTGCAGCAGCACGTGCAACGGCAGCAGCAGCCATAGCACCCGCTGCTGCAGCAGCAGCATGAACAGCAGCAGGAGCAGCAGCAGAAGCAGCAGCGGGCAGCCACACCCTCCACCATCGGAAGCCAGTTTCTCCCTTTGCTGCAGCAGCAACAGCTTCGTTGTAGATGCAGCTGCAGCTGCAGCAGCAGCAGCGCCAGCAGCAGCAGCAGCAACAGACATGGACGGAGGGGCCCCCCCCTTCTTCTTGCTGGGGCCGCTGGGGAGAATTGCGTCGTCTGGCGCAGCTTCACCATTATCTTGCGCAACCAAGCAGCAGCAGCAGCAGCAGCAGCAGCAGCAGCAGCAGCAGAAGCAGCAGCAGCAA
>NW_013547155.1:0-16572 GCF_000499425.1 Eimeria acervulina
TGCTGTTGCTGCAACAGCAGCAGCAGCAGCAGCAGCTTTTATTGTTTGCTTCTGTTGCTGCGTGTCTTGCTTTATTTGCTGCTGCTTAATTTATTATTATTATTATTATTATTATTATATTATTGTTGTTGTTTATTAGGGTTTACATTCTCTTTCTTCTTTATATGAAGGAGCCCCGACGGTTTTATTACTCGGAGACATTCCTTACAGCCTTCTTTGTTCTTTTGTCTATGCAAAAGCTACGAAAACAATTAATAGATTAACTCGCAGTATGTCTTATTCTTTATTTTTATTGTATTTAATTAGTTTAATTTAGTTTAACTAGTTTATTTATATATGTAATTATATTTTATTGTAGTTATTGGGCTTCATTTAGTTTAATTTACTTAAATTTATTTTATTTTATTTTATTCTTTTCTGTCTATTGTTTTAAAAATTAATTTTTTTCGTTCTCATAACGCTAGCCCATACTTGGGGTGTATAGGCAGCTTTTGCAAGCTGTCTTTAATATATATATATATATATATTTGTTTATTTATATTTATATTAATATTTATATTTTAGATATTAAGTGCTTGTTTAGTATTATTAGAGTGAAGTGAGTTTGTAATTGCGTTTAAATTGTTTTTCTTTTTTATTTTTGTTTGTTTGTTTTTGTTCTGCAGATACAGAGCTGCCTTCTCTTTTTAATACAGCATTTGCTTCATTATGCGCTGATTCTGTTGGAGCATTTTATAGAATTCCTTTTGAGTCAATAAAATGCATAAAGCAAAAGGGTTTATGTGCTAGCAATGCAGAGGTTAGAAGTCTTATACTTCTTTTCTCTCTTTTATCTTTGTTTTTCTGTCTTTGTTTGTCTCTTACATTCACTCTTCTTTATTTCTTCACTTCGTTTGTTTGTTTGGTTGGTTGGTTGTTTTATTTTTATATCTTCTTTTCTGTATTTGTCTGTCTGCTTTTGCTGGCTCTGCGGGCTTCGTTCTTTGCTTCTTCTTTTCGTTTTACCTATTATTATTATAATTATAATTATTATTATCTATTGTTATTATTATTATTATCTATTGTTATTATTATTATTATCTATTGTTATTATTATTATTATTATCTATTGTTATTATTATTATTTCTACTTATTATTATTATTTCAAGATTTCCTTTTTAGTTTTGTTTGTTTTGTTCATTTGCATGTTTAGGCGTTGTCGTTAGCTCGCTCTTCTTCGATGACTCTTCTTCGTTTATTACCTCTGTCTATTCTGCGCGATGCCTTCTTTAGAACAACAAATGCAGCAGCAGCAGCAAAGCTGCGTTCGCTGGTAGCAGCATCAAAGCAAACCAACAGCAGCAGCAGCAGCAGCAGCAGCAGCAGAAGAGCAGCAGTAACAGCAGCAGCAGCAGCAGAGCTGCAAGAGAAAGGAGAACAAATCAGAAGAGCAGCAGCAAGAACTCTCACTCCGATTAAACGTATTTTACAAATGCCGATTAATGCACTTTATAAATTCAACCCCACAAAATATATGCCGCTGGGATCGGGATCGGGATCGTGTGGGGTGATGGGATCGGGATCGTGTGGGGTGACGGGATCAACGTAAGACACAAAGAGAATAAGATAAAGGAGATATCTCTTTTTAAATTGTTTCTTTCTTGTTATTTGCTGTTCTTTCTGCTGACTTTGCTTGCACATGTTTTATTTGTTTTAGTGTTGTCTATTTTATTTTATTTGTTTTATTTTTTGTTTTATTTTATTTTATTTTATTTTATTTTTGTTTTATTTTTTCTGTTATATTTTTTTGCGTCGAATTGTACAACATCCTGCTGCATGCATTTTATTTTTCTGAATTTGTTTTTATTTGTTTTTATTTGTTTTTATTTGTTTTTATTTGTTTTATTTGTTTTTATTATCTTTGCGTATTGTATTAATTAAGATTAATACATCCCAGTTGCGTTGCTGCTGTTGTTTCTGCTGCAGTGCATCAGAGGCCTCCACACAGCAGCAGCAGCAGCAGCAGGAGCAGCAGGAGCAGCAGCAGAGCATTGGTGCTGCTGCATTAATTGGGGGCTTGAGTTCGTCCTTTTCAGGTTTTGCTGCTTCTCCCTTAGACTCAGCAAAATCATTTGCTGCTCGACGCATGCAAAAAGAAGCAAATAACTGCAACTATACCGGTATGCACACAAACCCTAAACCCTAAACCCTAAACCCTAACAACCACAGCGAAACCAAAGAAAGACAGCATAGAGAGCCTGCATGCATTCAATTAAATTTTTCTTTTAAATAAGCAGTTCTTCTGTCCCTTACACGAATTCTATTATATATATACATATATTTATATTTAATCTGTTTTTAATTTTTATATACACATACTTATGTGTATATATTTATATATATTTGTGTTTATGTTTCTTAGGTATACTTGGGGCTGGACGAGCGCTGCTGCATGCAGCACAAGAAGAAGGATTAAGAGGGTTATTTGCTGCTGCTCCGGTGCGGGTTATTTTAGGGGGCTGTTGCGGTGCTGCTGCTGCTGCATTTAACATTAAATGCATGCATGCACTGAAGAGATTGCGTGCTGCTGCAGATGCTGCTGCTGCTGCTGCAGCAGCAGCAGCAGCAGAAAAGGGTGCTGCTGCTAAACCCTTTACAGCAGCAGCAGCATAAACCCATTTTTGTTTTTAATTTATTTATTTTACTTTCTATTTTTTTTTCTCTCTTTTTCTCTTCTAAACGCTAAACCCTTGAAACTCTAAATCTTATATACAGCAAACCCTCTAAACCCTAAACCCTAAACACGAGATAAGTACTGCATGCGCAGCTTACGAACAGACTGTACTCTAAACCCTAAACCCTAATATTTGTCTTCTAGAGACTAAAGAGAAGAGGAAAGGATAAACAAAACAGCGATAAAGAGACCTCCGGTGTACATACACCTGAGACTTCATCAATATAATTTTGTTTGCTTTTAATATGCAAATATATTCAATTGCTTTATGCAAACAAAATACAATAAAAATGTTTAATTTATTTGTTTCTTGCTTTGTTTTTTTGCTGTTTTATTTAATACAACTCAGGCGTTTAAATATCGATTATACAAACAAATAAAAAGAATAAAAAGAAATACTTGTTGCTGTCCCCTTAACCGCACTCCTTCCCTTCCCTTATGTTTACTTTAGGGTTTAGGGTTTAGGGTTTAGGGTTTAGGGTTCAATACGGTTAAGGGTCTGTAAAATAGGGTTTCGAATTTCGAGTAGAACTTATCATTTATCTCTCTAGGGTTTAGGGTTTAGGGTTTAGGGTTTAGGGTTTAGGGTTTATTTGAGTTCAGCGTTTGTAGCTTCAAGGTGATTAATACTTTTTTGCAGCTTCCGATTAGCAAAACACACTGCTCTCTGCTCTTCATTTATATCGATGGAGACAATGCTAGGGCGGAGGCCTCGAGTCTCTTCAGAGCTCTAAGAAATAAAACACACACAATAAATACTCTTTTATTACTAGGGTTTAGGGCTTAGGGTTTAGGGTTTAGAAATAAAACACACACAATAAATACTCTTTTATTACTAGGGTTTAGGGTTTAGGGTTTAGGGTTTAGGGTTTTTTATTTCTATTTTTTTATTTTTATTTTCATTGGTTTTATTTGCAATGGTGTTATCAGTGAAGGTAGTAAAATATAATCGAATAAATAAAATAATAAATAAATAATTTATATATATATATATATGCATGAACAAATAATAAATAAATAAACAAATAAACAGACAAGTAGAGGAGGTCGCTGGCATATATAATATATATATGTAAATATGTATAAATAAATAAATAATATATACAATATATATATTATATTATAGGCGTAAATATACATATATATATATATATATATATTTATTTATTTGTATTTACGTATATATATTGAGGTGTATATACACTGAGAACGGAGTACTTGTGCAGAGAGGACGAAAATATATAAAAATATCTACGATATATAAAACATAATATAAAATAATATAATATACTATAACACAATATAATATAATATAATATAACATAATATATTAATAAAATAACATAATAAAATAAAATAAAATAATAACTAAATAACAAAATATGATAATATAATACAATATAACTTATAATAACATAATATAACATAACATAATATACTATACTATAATATAACATAATATACTATACTATACTATACTATAATATAATATAATATAATATAATATAATATAATATAATACCCCTAGGATTTCTCGTCTTTGTTTGTCGATTTTTTCTTCGAGTTTTTCTTTCAGTCGAATTAACTCCGACCTCCGCTGCTTTTCTGCTTCTCGCCTATACACAAATATAAATATAATATAATTAAACAAACACAAATATATATATATATATATATAATAAAACATAATATAATGTAATATAATATAACATATTATAATATAATAATATAATAGTAAAATACCCCTAGGATTTCTCGTCTTTGATATATGTTTATATGCACATATATATGTAAATATATATATCTATATTATATATATGTATAAATATATATATATATATATATATCTGAATATATGTATTGTATATATGTATGTACAACAACTTGAAAAGCCGAAACCCTAAACCCTAAACCCTAAACCCTAAAGAACATGCTGGAGCTCCTCTGTATTTACAGAGATGAACAGCAGCAAAGCAAAGAAAAAACATTTTAGGGTTCTATAAACAAAAGGATAATTAAAAAACAATCGTATCTTTTGTAGCAAGCTGTTGCTTTCTCTCTTCTTCTTTCGGCATTATCCTTCTAGGGTTTAGGGTTTAGGGTTTAGGAAGGCTAACCTGAGTCCCTCCTCCCTCATGGCTTGAAGCCGCTCTTCTTCCGTTTGTTTGTTCACCTCCACCGGCATGCTGCTGCTGCTGCTGCTGCTGCTGCTGCTGGAAGAGGCGCTTAAGAGGGAAGCTTGCTGCTGCTTGAGTTGCTGCATTTGCTGCAGCTTTGCTGCCTTCAAACGAATTGCTGCAGGCGGAAGCAGATCATCAGACACCCGAAAGGGAGAAGGCTCGCTCCCAGCTCCAACCAAACTAGGACCGTACACTCGCTTGCTGCTGCTGCTGCTGCTGCTGCTGCTGTCGTTGTGGCTGCTGCTGTTGTTGTTGTCATTGTGGCTGCTGCTGCTGTTGCTGTTGTTATTGTGGCTGCTGCTGCTGCCATTGTTGCTTCTGCTGCTGCTGCTATTGCTGCTGCTGCTGCTGCTGCTGCTTCTGCTGCTGCTGCTGTGGGGTTGCGAGGTGTCTAGGGAGACAGCAGAAGAAGGGAGAGGAGATGTTGATGCATGCGGTCTGTCTCTTTGTCTTTCTCTGCTGCTGTGTCTTTCTCTGTTTTTGTCTTTGCTGCTGCTGCTGCTGCTGCTGCTGCTGCTGCTGCGGCTGGTTTCTCTGCTGCTGCGTTTGCTGCTGCTGTCTTCGGCTATCCTTGATTTCTTCTGTCTGCTGCTTTCGCTGCTGTACTCCGCGCGGGTGCTTGGAGATCTCTCTCTCTTTATTTGTTTTTCTTTCTTTATCTTCTCGATATCTTCTTTGCTGCGCCTGTACTCCCCCTCACTCTCGCTGCTGCTGCTGCTGCTGCTGCTGCTGCTGCTTACTTTGCTGCGTTTGTGCTTTGTGTGTTTGTGGCGCCTGTCTTTCTTCTTCTTCTTCTTCTGCTTCTTTAGAGCTTTCTTCAACTTCTTACGCTCTGCAGCAGCAGCAGCAGCTGCTGCTGCTGCTGCTGCTTCTGCTGCTGCAGGTGCTGCAGCTGGTTGCGCCCTCTTCTGCAGCTGCAGCAGAGGATTTGACTCCTGAACAGCCACACACCGCCAAACCCTAAACCCTAAACCCTAAACCCTAAGACCCTAAGACCCTAAAAACTAAACCCTGCCCGCGACCCGTGGCAAGCTCAGGTAGCGGAAAGGAAAAAAATTTCATCCGGTGTTGCTGCTGCTGTTGGTGCTTCTGCTGCTGCTGCTGCTGCTGCTGCTGCTGCTGCATCTGCTGCTGCTGCTGCACCTGTGCGATTTGCTGCGCCATCTCCGCGTGTTTAATTAACAGCAGCGGATCCTCTCGCAGTTTCCTAAGGCGGTCTTGTGTAGGCAGCAACACTGCAGGAGCCTCTGCAGCGCAGCAGCAGCAACAGCAGCAGCAGCAGCAAACAGCAGCAGCAAACAAAAGCAAGCAGAGTAATAAGAACGACAATGTAAATAATAATAATGATGATAAACCAACAACAATAATAATATGATAATGATAATGATAATAACAACAGTACGAAATATATATATTAATATTAGTAAATTAATAACAGGAATAGCAACAGCAACAAAAGTAATAATAATAATAAAAATAATAATAATAATAATAATGATAACAATGATAATAATAACAATAATAACGATAATAATAACAATAACAATAACAATAACAATAACAATAACAATAATAATAATAATAATAATAATAATAGTAATAATATAAAAGTTAGCGGATGCCTTACTTAGCGAAGACTCTCCTACTCTTTTTTCTATCGATTCATCTGCTGCTGGAGCGACGTTTGGTATCGGCTTCCCCAGAAGAAAGGCCTCCTATGAAGACAAATAAACAAATAAATAAACAAACGAACAGTCAGCTGTACATACACTGCTTCACTTCAGCAACAGTTGCAACGCCAGACAAATCTCCTATCGGCACCGCTGCTGCTGCTGCTGTTCCTGCTGCTGCTGCTGCTGCTGCTGCTAACCCGCTCTTGTTCTTTTGCCTCTGCGCTGTTTTTCGGGTCCTCATAAAGCCACTCCAAACCTGCAGCAGCAACTTGTGCCTGAGTCTTCGTCAGCAAACCCGCTTGTGCCTGTACACCGCAGCAAATAAATCTGTTTAAATTAAACATTTCGTTCTGATGCAGCGTCTCCTACTGTGGTTATTGAATTCGGCTGCTGCTGCTGCTTCTGCTGCTGCTTCTGCTGCTGCTTCTGCTGCTGCTTCTGCTGCTTCTGCTGCTGCTTGTGCATTCGCGGTAATGCTGCTCAAGGCAGGGTGGAGGCCCCTTCCTTACTTGCAGCTGTCTCATTTCTAAGTGGGCCCTTTGTCTTTGGAGCTCCGCCAGGCGGCTGTGCTCCTCTGATGACATCTTCCCTTCTGCTTCATTCTGGTTTTGCTGCATTTGCTGCTGCGCCGTTTGGTTTGCGGCTTCCACCGCCTTCCTCAACTGAAAGGGCAACATGGTGGCGTCTAGAGAGAGAAAACAGGAATAAACTAGTCCTCACAGCTACAAAATGGAGCTTTCCAGTGCCATGCTGAGGTGTACGTACACCTCAACCGTCGGCAGAACTTGAAAAAGTTCTGAAACGTGAATTTACTTGAAATTTTTTTCTGCAATCATTGTTGCCTTTTTGGCAATTATACACAAAAAGAAGTCATTTAAATCAAGAAATCCCTCTTTTTTTACTCAAGTTCCGGCTTTTAGTGTTAAATACTGAAAATCTGAATTGAATCGATCGGCTTGCAACGGCCTCCACTGGAGCCCCCTCTCTATCTGCTTCCCTTTTTCCTAAGGGAAATCGTCATTATAAATCATGAAAGACATAAAGAAGTAATAAAAAACCAAAGTTTCGACGAGTATTTGCAAGATTCACAAGATCCATCACCCTTTGCATGCAGCCCCGGAACCTCCCTCACCACCGCTTTCTTGTTATGCTCTCCTCGGCGTTTTAAAGGCGCGTTTCTCGTTCAGTCCCTCTTATTTGTCTTTATTCACTGGTGGTATTTCATTGAGCTCAGTCATATAACTCAAACTTCCCCGCGGCATCAGCAAATGGGGCCTTCATACAGATACACCTGAAGGCGGGAGTCGCGGTTTCCGTGGCAACTGCCGCTATAGGAGGCCAAATGTTTGGTGGTACATCTTCTGAAACTGCAGGGGAACCTGAAGAACAAGAACAAGAAGTGACTTGTGTTTCTGTTTCCTCTGCTGCACCCGCCCCTGTACATACACCCCTAGCAGAAGCTGTTCTACTGCATGCAGAACCAACAGCTGTCGAAGACTGCACAGCAGCAGCACTCCAGGAGGTCTTGACGCTGCAGCTTCAGGCAGAGGCCGAGGTGGAAGATGACGCAGAGGCTCTGCTCTCCGCCGATGCATGCGATGCTTCTGGAGGCTTTTGTTTAGAACCGGAGGAGGAGCAGCAGCAGCATCAGGAGCAGCAGCAGCAGCAGCAGCAGCATCAGGGGGAGGAGGAGCAGCAGGAGCATAAGGTGGAGGGATATCAAACCGACGAGGGATTACCTGAAGCAGCGAAGAAACAGCTGGAGTCTACTGCTGCCTTTGATGCTGCTTCTGAGCCAATACAGCAGCCTCAGCCTCCGGCAGCGCAGCAGCAGCAACAGGAGCAGCGGGAGCATCCGCAGCAGGAGCAGCAGAAATGCGTTTCTGCAGATATATCTTCATCTTCAGGAGGGTCTGAGAGCAACGAACTGGCTGCATTGCTGGATGATGATGGTTTGTTTGGTGGTGTTGGGGTGTATAGACAGTCAGGCAGCAGCGCAGCAGCGTCAACAGCCTCCAGTCTTAACTCGTGTCAGTACAGCTCGTTGCTGTCTGGGGGTGCTCAGGGAATAGGAGGGGGCCCTGCCTTTGCTGCTGCTGAAGGGCCTTCTTGGTGCTCGCAGCAGCAAGCAGCAGCAGCGTACTGCCTCAAGGAGCAGCTGCTACGTGAGGAAGCAGCAGCAGGAAGGCTGCAGGTGCGGCAGCAGCCTAACCCTCACGGTGTTTCTTTTAAACCCATGAGGCTATATTCAATTAAAGAAGTAGAACAGCTGGCTATCAAAGTTTGGGGGTCTTTAGAGGCGGTGAACATCGAGAAAGAACGCAGAATTGAAGAGAGATGGCAGCGAAAGAAAAAAACAAAGATAGAAATAACTGCATATCAAGAACAACAACAAAAACAAACAAAAAAATCCAGAAAGAAAGAAACAGAAACAGTTGCAGCTGAAACAAAAAGAAGATTGCTGTCCGTACACCCCGTACTCACCACCTCCGCTGAGGCACAATGGGAAGAGATATAAATATGATAGCGTGCTGCTGCTGCTGTTGCTGCTGCTGCTGCTGCCCTGAGGCAGCAACTACTTTCCGCTATGGGTTGAGGTGTATGTACAGCGCATCTCCAATGCTGAGGTGTATGTACAGCGCATCTCCAATGCAGATCGGCGAGTGGTCGAAATGCATTCAGATTTTTGGTGTTTTTAAGAACAGGACTCTATACTTCTTGTTCAAAAAAAATTCCTCTATCACAAGAAATGTTTCTTGCACGTATTATGCATGCATGCATCTATACCTTAAAATTATAACGCATTAGGGTAAAACCGTTACTACTAATTACACTGTTAGTTTTCTCCTTCTGGGGGTTGGGGTTAGCTTGTATGAATCTCTGTGCCGAGCGGGGTTTTAAAGCGCTTATTTCATTCAGTACGCATCATAAACAATCAACGCAGATATACTTAATGAATTTATCATTTAATGCAAACTGAAACTGCAAATAATTTTTCTAAACATTTCGGTGGTTCGTGCAGGCGGGCGACACTAATGAAGTATTTCTTTGCCTTCTTTGGAAGTATAATATGGAAGTGTGTGAAGTGTATGTAAAATTATACCTTGATTTGTCTTTTTTTAGAACAAATAAGCATGAAATACCCCGCTGTTGCTCGCTGATCATGTGTGTGCCGTTGAGGCGTTATTGCGGTGTACGCACACCTGAGAATGCCGACCCCCAATTATTACTCCTCAAAGATATTCAGTTATGATCTTCCCACATTTTTATTTGATTTATATCACGGAATAATTTTTTATTTTTTACAAACGCATTTTATTGCAGTTTTCATCTTCCAATTGGGAGGATCGGCGCTCGGTGGCGGAGCGTGGTGGCTGTTTGTGTGAACTGCGTTTCCTCCTTAAGCATAATTTTTTATAAATTTTGATTTATATTTTTAGGTTTTTTATTGAAATTGCCTTTTGAACATGTATCAACGCATTTAACTTTAAAGCAGACGAAAGCTGCACCTGCAGCGTCGGCAGCAGCAGCAGCAGCTGCTCTCGAGTGAGCCGAGGGATGATAATGCTGAAGGTATTGATGAATCTTTTCTTCTTTTTTGTTTGTTTGTTGGTGAGTTTTGAGTTTCAAGCATTAATTAGCTTTTATTTGTAGGGTTTTGTTTGATCTTGCATGCACAACAAACCCTCCCTCCGACAAGAAGAGGAATGAAAGGACCAGTGGAACACAGCGGGGGCATCGCCTTCCTTCTTTGTATTCATTCATCAGGCTTCAGCCTTCTTTCTTCGTTTGCATTATGATTATTTCTTCTTTTTTGAGTTCGTTTCTCCTCTAGCTAAAGCCGCAATAAACAGCCATGCAGAACCCCCAGGCCCCCCGCCGCTGCCGCTGTTCTTCCGTGCACCGCTTCTGTGCATGCAGCGAACATGATTCTGATTCTTCTTGTGTAGAAGCAGCAGTAGCTGCATGCAGAGCAGCAGCTCATAGAGCAGAAGGGAAGAAGCAGCGGCCTTCTCTCTCTGTAGCAGCAATTCAATGTGATTTGCTGCCAGAGGAGGCCCCCCCAACGCCTAAAGAAGTGGTAGAAGAGCCTGCACCTCTTCAAGAGAAGCCTGTGAAAGGCGAGTTAAATATACAGGGAAATGTGCTGCTAGCAACAGACTGGGATCTAGTAGATGATGATGTTAGGTTTGAGCATTACCCTCTGCTTTCTCTCGAATGCTGCGGCGCACATCAGCATCGGCAGCACAAGTTCTGGCATCTGCAGCAGCAGCAGCAGCAGCAGATGCCACACCTGCAGCACCTGCAGCAGCTGCAGCAGCTGCAGCAGCAGCAGCAGCGCAGCAGAAGGCTGCCTCGGCGCTTGCTGAGGGCTCAAGAAGAAGCACTGAGGCAGCAACGGCTGCAGCGTATACCCAAGCATAGAGAAGCTTTCCCTGTGTTAGAACGAGAAGCAAATCCAGAGGTGCATATACTCCTGAAAAACAGAGTACGAAAGACGTATGATCATGCACATTCGCTGCCTCTGCATACAGACGACAGCTATCTGCGGCTGCATGCAACACGGCAGCCGAAGTCTAAGCTGCTGCAGCAGCAGCTGCAGCAGCAGCAGCAGCAGAAGCAGCAGCACACAGTAAATACCTCAAGAAAATATGATATTAAAACCTGCTGCACTCTCACAACTCCTCAAAACCTGCTGCTAGACGGCCCTGTTTGCTGCTGCCCCCGGGTCATCCCAAAGCCTTCCTGCTGCAGCCCAGGTTGTTGTGCTGCTGCCCCCCTTTGGAGTGTACGTACACCCCACGTTGTTGACCCGAATTACCCAGATCCTTGTCGTGTTGCTGCTGCTGCTGCTGCTGCTGCTTCCACGCCAACAGCAGCAGCAGGAGAAGCAGCGCCTGCAGCAGGAACTGCAGCAACACCAGCACCAGCAGCAGCAGCAGCAGCAGCACCAGCAGCAGCACCTTTCTGTGTCTCTCTTTCAAGCAGCCCCTCTTCACCGCAGTTCAGACTTCCTCCTCTACTCTACTCTCCGTCTGCTTCTCCTCAATACCCCGTGCATGCAACTCTCTATGCGGGGGCCCCTTGGGGGGCCCCTGTAGCGGGGGCCCCTATGGCTGCTAGCTTTCCTTTGCCTCCCTTGCAGTGCGGTGGTATATTTTGAATAACAATCGTCTGCTCACTTCTAGGTGCTGCTGCTGTTGCTGCTGTTGCTGTTGCTGCTGCTGCAGCTGCTGTGCTGCGTGGAGCGTCAGCTTTCTTTGCAAAAGCAGTTTTTCGTAGGGCTAGGGTTTGGGGTTCTAAACCCTATACCCTAAACCCTAAACCCTTAAGCCTTAAATTCTCGGGTCATATCTAATATTTGAACCCTAAACCCTCAGATATTATTTCTTAATTCTAAACCCTAAACCCTCGAATCAAATCTAATGAATGAACCCTAAACCCTAAACCCTTGCCAGTTTAGATTATACGCAGACCTTCGGTGTTTATGCGAGTAAGTTGCTGCCGCGCTGCTCTTTGCAGAGAAATAAAAGATATTTTACTTTTAAATATTATTTACGGTGTTGCTGCAAGCAAAATAAGAGGTTTTTTTCTTGTTTTATTCCTCCATGTTGTTGCAAGCTGCAGCAGCAAGCAGTGAGATTGTAAGAGAATCTGCAGAATAATCACCAAAAGTATGTCTTTAAAAACACTGAGGGAAAGTTAAAGTGTTTATTTTTGAGAAGAAATCAAAAGAATTGCAATATTTTAATTCGTTTCTACTCCGCTGTACATCCTCTGCCTCCTTCATAGCAAGACGGCTCCCCCCCCCCCTGAATATACTCACAAAGTAAATTCTCTCTGTTTACCTTTTGCATTATTTCGTATTTTATTTTAATTATTTGTTTCATTATCCTTTGATCGCCTCACAGCCTCAAATTTTCTAAGTATGTTCCGTTCCCTTGCACTCATCTCTAGCGCTGTCTGGGGGTATGGCTGCGCATGTGGGTCGGGTTTATTTCGAGGTTTCTTCATGAAAACCAATAAAAAGAAGTCAATTTATTTATGAAAAACAAAAAACTGCAGCTTTTCATTTATTGTAAGGTCTTGAGACGCGTGGGTGGCTGTGTGCAGCTGTAGGGAGGAAGCGTTCAAGTTTTTTATGGTGAAGTGCTTGTTCTTGTCTGTGTGTATTTTCTTTGAGTTTTCATGAATAAAATGCCGGTAAATTGTTAAATAAAAGGATTTCCTGTTAAATTCAATCATTCTCCGCGAGGATTTCTGAAGAAAACCTTGCACATGCTGTTGCCCCACCACTCGCAAGCCCCTGACGGCTGCGGTATTCCTACCTTGTTTATGCTGTAAATTCATGTTTAAATTGAAAGACAAAGCGTCTTTGAATATTCCTGTTGAATATTCCTTTTAATTCTGCGTGTATTGCGCTGGTTACCGCCCTAGAGAGCTCTTTTTAGGGCTCTTGCGGTCGTGGCTGGTACGGTGTATGCATCTGATTGCATATCACTGGTGTTTGAATGCTCTCCGAGATTGAATAAAACAACAAAAGTTTGTTTTCTTTTTATTTTGTTTTTATTTCGCTTATTTTACCCCCGACGGACCCATCAGAAAGCTGTATGGGGCCCTTTATACCTACACAATAGAGAAGCATATCCCTTGTTTGAAGCGGCGAGAGCATTTCGTTCTGCCTTTCTTTGCATGCACGATGGCTGCCCCTTCTCCTGCCTCTGTTCCTGCTGGGTTTACAGCATTGCAAAGCCCTGGAGAGGGGGGTGGTAAGCAGTGTGAAGCAGGCTCTGATAATGCACGTTCTGGTGCTGCTGGAGGGCTGTTGCAGCAGCCGAAGTGGATGGGAAGCGGCAGCTACTCCAGCACAGCGCTACCTGTAGCTTCACAAGGAGCTAGCAGGGAGGCTTTGGGAAGCAGCAGCAGCAACAAGAGCAGCAACGGCAGCAGCAAGAGAGGTAGCGAAGATGGTGCAGATATTGCGGTATCTGTATTACCCCCAGAGGAAGCTATAGAGTGCCCGCAGAAGCCTCCTATATACATGATGTTTGTTTTATTAGGGTGTACATCATTGATCTGCTGGAACTTCGTTATTCAAACACTTCCCTTTATCTTATTGCAGAAGCTGCGTCGCCCTGAGCTGAATAATCTATTCTTAGGTCTCTACCAAGTTGCGAACTTATTTATGCAGCTTGTTCTGATGAGGCTATCGAGGCCTATCCCTTTATTAGTTGTCTTTGCTTCTGTAGGAAGTGGGGTCTTAGGGTTATGTTTAGCAGCAGCAGTCGCAGTAATGCCTCAAGCGGACCCTGATGGGAGCATACAAATGTCTGCACATCTTACAAAAGAAGATGCTGCTGATCAGACTCCTTTAAACACTATTCAGATTACTTTTCTTGCTGTTGTTCTCGTCATCAACATCTTCATGGGCTGCTGTCAAGGCCTTATTCAAGGGGTTGGATATACACTTGCCTCTCAGATCAGACCTGGATATGTTGCTGCTGTCTCACTCGGTAAGCGCTGCTGCTCTTGTTTGTGCTGCTGCTGCTGCTGTTGTTTGTGCTGCTGCTGCTCTTGTTTGTGCTGCTGCTGCTGTTGTTTGTGCTGCTGCAGCTAGTGCTGCTGCTGCTGTTAGTGTTGCCGGTGCGGGGTCTCCCCTTTTGTTGCTGTATTTGCTGCTGCTGCTAGTGCTGCTGCTGCACATACATGTATGACTATATATATATATATATATGAAGATGAAAGGGTAAGGATTTGTGTTTGTTGTTGTTGCGAATGCAGGTCAGGGCTCAGCGGGTTTGCTGGTGTTTGCTTTGTCTACATTAGTTTGCTTTTTATTATTTGATGTAGATACAGCAGGAGGGCTTCAGGGTTTCTGCTTCTTTAGTTTTAGTATTGTTGCAGCAACAGCTTTCTTATTTGCTATATTCTTCTTCTTCCGCTTGAAGACAGCAGAAATAGCAGCAAATATAGCCAGGGTCGCACATTCACAAAGGAGAGGTGCATCTGCTTCTGATAAGAGATTAGACTATCCTTTGAAAGCAAGAAGATCGCATGCTTGGGGGTTTCAGCTGTGGGGAGGTGCAGCACGGCAGCAGCAGCAGCAGCAGCAGCAGCTTGAGGAGCTTGAGCAGCAGCAGCAGCAGCAGCAAACGCAGCTGGAATGTGCAACCAGTACAACGGCCGCCGCTGCAGCAGCAGCAGCAGCAGCAGGTGATAGCAGCAGCAAACTATGGTTGCGTGTACTACAGCGAAGCTGGAGAGAGCTGCTGCTTGCATTCTTTCATTTCAGTTATACTTATCATCTGTATCCGAGTGTAGGCCCCTTAGGCTGGAGATACTCCTGGACGTTTCCTAATCAAATTGTTGTTTTATACGGTGTCTGGTTCCTGTGCGAAACAATAGGAAGAGCGTCACCGGATTTAGTGTGGGTGAAGGGGTTTAAGTGGTTGAGACCTTCGCGAAAGATGTATGCGCCTATAAGCTTGAGTACTTTATTATTTATTGCACCCTTCTTATTAGGGTATATCGAGCAGCCTATTACTTTCTTTACAAATCCTATCTGGTACTTGTTTGTAATGGCTTCATTTGCTTTTGCTCATGGATGGATCGGTACACTTGCATTCTTTTATGCATGCAATGCTGTACATACACCTGAAGAAAGAAACTTCGCAGGGCCTCTTACTGTTCTTTCTGTAGGCTTCGGCTGTGTTGTAGGCTTCCTTACATCCCTTGCTTACTAAAAACCCTAAACCCTAAACCCTAACATATATATATATATATATATATATATATGAGCATTCCATACATGTACAGCACGCCCGGTTGCGAGGCAATCTTCTTCTTTTTCTTTCTTCTTATAATATAATATTATTCTATATTCTATATTATATATTCTATATATATTATATATATTAAATTCTTATTTAATTATATTATTATTCTCATGTCCTTATTCTCGTTTTTAAAGAGGCGTTCCGATTGACTCCGTCTTAATGCAAAGACGATGAGTTTAAAAAAAATAAATTAATTAAATAAAATAATAAAATATAAATAAAATAAAATATAAATAAATTATATATTCAATAATGTGCAATATATAATTAAATTCTTATTCAGAAAAAAATATTTTACAGGGGAGTTTTAATAAAATAATAAAATAATAAAATAAATATTAAATAAATATATAAAAAATATTATTCTTTATTAGTATATAAATATATAAATATATAAATATATAAATATATATATTATATATATATATATATGAGGCGAGCACTCTATTCTTTTTGTTTGTCTGCCTCAAAGAAGGGAAGCTAAAGGAGCAGCGAGTGTCGCTGTCTTATTCTTTTCTTTTCTTTTTCTTTTATCTTTTATATTTAACTCTATCAACATTCAATAATTCGAAGTCTTTGCTTCGTTTATTTACTTTAGCTCTTCTACTACTTCACTCATATCCACCTCTGCTGCTGCTGCCAGCAGCAGCAGCAGCAGCAGGGGTAGCAGCAGCAGCAGCAGAGATAGCAGAAGCAGCAACAGTAGCAGAGGCAGCAGCAACAGAACAGAACAAGCAGCAGTAGCAGCAGCACCCATCGTAGCAGAATGAAGCAGCAGCAGCTGGTGCTGCTTCTGCTGCTTGCTGCTGTTTATTCATTTGTTGTTTACCTTGTCATGAATATGTATATATTTATTATGCATACATATGCACATAGTATGTAAAAATATAAAAAGATAAATAAATATATATATATATACATATATATATATATATGACCTAGACAACATATGCAACAAAAATATTTTTCTTCGTATTAAGAATTGAATAAATTTACATGCGATATTTCTATTGACAAGCATCTACACTATATATATATATATATATATATATGAACGTATAATGCATGTATAATGCATGTATATATATGTTTATATATACATGCATACATATATATATATATATATATATGTATATGTATATTTACATATATATATATGTATATTTAC
>NW_013547154.1:0-17592 GCF_000499425.1 Eimeria acervulina
CCAAAGAAACAAACAAGACAAACAACAGAACAAAGAGTAAACACAAGACAAACAAGACAAACAAACAGTACAAACAAGACAAACAAACAATACAAACAAAACAAACGAACAAATAAAGAAGATAACCAAACAGAATTCGTACTACTCTTCACTTCAACACAGAAAACGAAGCCAGAATCGTAAGCCAGCCAGTAGGAGGCATCAACAAAGGAATTGTCTTTCTTGCATGTCTTTGCATCCATAACAATAACAAAAAACAGTAACATGCGAGCACGCACTGTGCCTCTAACGTGGTACGTCTGCGCTACTGCATGCATGCATAAATGAATGCATGCATATATGCATGCATTCTTCGTACTTTTGCATCAAAGTCTTGAGAGACCTGCAGCATTCTGAGTTCAACGAAGAAAGCGTCAGGCGTGACGGAAGGAGTAGTGATGAACATATTACGAAGACGGTTTGATACTTCAGCTATCTCTGGGCAGCGGATAGTAAGAGCCTCTTTAACAACCAACTTGGGGCCTTCACTAACGCTACCCGACTGCTTCTTCTCCTTCTTCTTCTTCTCGCTCTTCTCTTTCTTTCCCCCTTCAGACCCCTTCTCCTCATCCCAGCTATCTTCTCCTGAAGACACCCAATCGATATTCAAAACACATAAACAAAAAATTTACAAAACGTATGCAGGTACTGACGATGTTTAGGCGATGTCAGTACTCGTCGTCCTCCCTCTTATTTGCATTTCTTCTTTAAAAATACGCTGTACAAGGAAGTTAGTGTTGAGGGTTCAGGGTTCAGTAGTACAGTGCCTATTTAGAATAATAATCCATTAGTTTGTTGTTTCTCTTCTTGTTTACCTTCATTCGTTGGGGTTGCGTCTCCTGATTGGTCTAAGCTTTTGTTGTTAGCGCTCTCGCATTCATTTTCTTCACCGTCTTTTCTTTTCTTTTTGTCTTTATCTTTGGATTTCTTTTCTTTTGCAGGTTTCTCTGCTTTTTCTTCATCTTTGCTCGCGAGTTTTTCTGCTCTGCGCTCCTCCTTTGTCTTCTTCTTTTTACCTAATGTAGTATCCGTTGCATTCGGTGGATTCTTCGCCATGTATGTCGCCGCCTTGTGCGTATTGTCTAAAGTTCCCGAGTACCCGCATGCATTGCATTTGCAGAACAAGACGCCTTTCTTCACAGTTATATCGATCTCAGGTAGTTCGCAGCCCCCACACAGGACGTACATTTGAATAAACCTGCAGAACAAATACAGAGACAATGTATTTGTCTTTGTATTGTCTACAAAGTAAACTCACAATTATGCAGCACACTGAGCTCAGTGCAGCTTCAATGTCTGGCGGTACAAACTCGAAAGAAGAGAAAATATTGAATGCCGCCATCTCCAGAAACACCTCCATAAACAACAACAAATAGCTGCTCGGGGCTTCTTATACACCGAGGCTAACTGTTAGCTGTTGATATTCTTTGTGAAGACCCTCATCCCGCATGCAGGCAAGCATGCATGCATATTTAAGCGTGCATGCATGCATGCATGCATGCATGCACGGACGCATGCATGCATACACGCATGCATGCATACACGCATGCATGCATACATGAGCAAGAGAGCTGGCTTACTTATCTAGAATAGCAACAAGGTCCTGTTCGCTGTGCGCCCCGTTAATGAGGGCTTTCTCTTCGTTCTCCTCGAACTTTACCATCGCGCCCAACTCGCAACCGAAGAATTTAGTTGGGTACATGGGGGGCCTCTTGAGGGCCCTTGCTATCTCTCCCATGTTGTACACGTTCGTACGGATGCCATTTCCTCTGCCTTCGATCTTCGAAAGCAACTTAGGCATCTTATAACGGTAGTTGGGGTCCTCCTTGTCGCGAGGGATGTTTACGTACTGCATCTTCGCTCGCTTTGATAGATTGAATTACAAAGGCGAAGCAGCGGTAATAATGCTGCAACTGCTGAAAACAGAAGGAAAAAGAAAGAAGAGAGCGGGCCGCTGTGGCGTGTGGGTGTTGTTGGTTGGTTTGCTCTGTTGCGAAGGGTAAACAAATGCACGGGAAGGAAGGAGGCTGTAGCAGAGGCTAAGGGGCCCCCTGTCATCTGTAGACGACATCTAAGGGATTAATACGACAAGATTGCGAATGCTCGTTCATTCGGAGAAGAGGAAAAGGAGGGATACTCCTCCGAATTAAGAGCTGTAATGCTGGCGGTACGCGGGAGCTTCTTGCCCTGCCCATCAGCATGCAGGTCGGCATTACAAGCATAAAAGAGAACAACTATCTGAAAATTAGAAACAAAACGACAAGAGAAACGTTCTACAAGACCGTAAACTCACGTATCATTTCTTGTTTTTAACACGAGGGCAGCACTGCGCCCCCCACCCAGCAGCTCAGCAGCGGTGGCTGTACCTTCAGCAGCGCATCTCAAGGCGCTGTGCTTCGTATTGCGTTTTCTTCGCGTGATAATCAGATAGATAAATATATTTTGCATTATAAAACACTACTTTTATTGTTTAATTTAAACTAAATGAAACAAATGCAAACAATTTCCCACACAGCTCAACCGCTTACGCACCAATATGCATCATTACGCCTAATGCCGCTTGCGCAGATCAGCTCGCATGCAACGCCCTCCCCAGCAAAACCCTCATCTGTGATGGGGCGTTGTTCTTGCGTTTAATTTACCGTGAAAACCTTTTTTAAATTAAGCATAAAAGCAACGGTAATGCCTCTTATATGACAGTCCCTGGTGGGTAAACAGTATCGCGCACTACTACACAAGCGGCCCATCATCTTGGTTATTGATGATGCTTCTGCTTATTTAATAAGGGAATATGCGTCATTACTGCTTGTGCTCCCATAAAATGACTTTCTTTAGAGTGAAAGCCTTTTCTCCCATGGATGCGTCGTTTCGCTCGGGTGTCTTGCCACCCCTGTGTTTGCTGTTGAAGTCCTACCATACAGAACGCCGCTCAGATGCAACTCATTCAGCACTTTGGGTGTTTTCGTCTCGAGTATCTCGTTGTGTCTTCGTTGCTTTTTGATATTCCCCTGCTGAACTTGCTCGTTCTGTTCTTCCTGCTTCTCTGAAACGTTTACAACGTAAACAGCGAAAGGCAACCAAGCAGCACGACGGGGTAGCATTAGACACAATATACACAGTAAAGCTAAACCACAGTATAACAATAAGATACTGCAATAATAATATTATTATTGGAGAGACAGGGAGGCACTCTTATTAAACACCCATGTTGTTCAGAGTGGCTTGCTGATAGTATAATTACCAATTACCACTGTAATTATTTTACTTGTAACTCTCTTACCCGCGGTCAACCCAATATATATAGCAGTTAAGGCTTATCTCTAGATGCATATATCTAAGGGTCTGCCTTCAGGAGCAAAGGAGTGGTATATATATATATGTATATATATATATATATATGTATATTTGTCGCCCTACGGGCTTAGGCTACGGCCATCGGAAGTGCAACACAGTAGGTGGCCGCCTTTAGAGAGGCGCACGAGAAGGAGCTGCTGCCTTTTTCTGCCTGTGGAAGATCCCGAAAATGGCAGAGGGGGCCGTTAGAGCTGCAGAAATGGTTCGCTTGTGCACTGCTGTAGCACTCTAATACAGCTTAGCACTCCGTCTCCAACGGAAGTGCATTAAAATACTGCATGAATTAGGTCGAGCTAACTGACACCTGCAAGGGAGAAGTTGGGGGCTGAAAGGGTCCTACTACAGATCATGCATGAGGATTTCAATCATTTTATCAATAAGCAGGGGGGGAATTGTACAGCGAATCGTGCGTTTACCTAAATCGCATGACATTCAAAAGAGGCTGCATGCAGCTGCTGCTCTTCTAGATACTGAACACAAAGCAAATGACTCCTGTGGAAAAGAGTGAGCACTTCGTATCTGCAAGACAGTACGCATAAGATGCATTTTGCAGTTCTATATTGTCATTGGTGGTTCAGCATAGGCCGATCAGAAAGGCCTCACGGAAACCACGACAAACTGGAGCATTTCCCGCTTCACTAAGTACCAGGTTTCTCCAAAAGTATTGATTTATTCATTTGTACAGGTTCTCCCCGCATTTTGTTTTGCAATGCTCGTGTCTGCTGCGCAGTTTCACTGCTGCCTTCACCACCAACTGTTTCTCTATTTCATTTTCATACCCGCATGGTAAACGCCACAAAGACACTTGCGAAGAAACCGCTGCAGCAATGTGTGACCGTGCGGAAGGGCCGGATGGGTTGGGACGGGAGAGATGCCTATTGTTGCCTTCATGTCTTCCGCAGAACAAGTAGAACGATTGTTCATAGCTCAGGTTCTAACGTTTACGTCTGCCGCTGCGAGGGCGTGAGACATTGTGAGCTTCGCTTGCCCTTGTAAATGCGGTTATTTGAGAGGCACACGGAATACAAGCCAAAATGTTGCTAGGACGGTTAAACAGAAGAACTGGGGGTGGGAAACTACGTGTTCCTTTCTGCATAGTGAAATGCATGCAGGAGTTTCTGTTGCGAGATATAAAGTAGAAAAAAGCAGTAACCATGACAACTTCACTGAATCCTAAACCCTGAACACCCCTGAAGGCAGTTGTGGATTAGCACGAAGCGGTGAGCTGCAAGAAAATAGCATTCGTCTTCCGCATGCAACGCAAGCTCTGCCAAACTACGCTTTTTGATGAAAATAGACAGCTGAGGATAATCCAAGAAGACGAAAACAGAAAACGAATTGCGGAGTATTCTGGCAATAAAAGCGTTTCAAAGGTGTATTCTATGATGCCCTGAAGGGGCTAGCTGCCGCCGTTATTTCTTGGCCGGTTTCGAGAACTCGCTCATAACGACTTCTGCTTTTCCTTCTCTTTCTTCGTAGATGTACAACACCACTGACGCGCCCTGCAGTGCCATCAACATGAAGCTAGGAGTTGGGGAAGGAGCCCAAGGCTGGTAAGCCCCCGTTGCAGAACCAGGGTTAATGAAGAAACGGCCCTCCACCTCTCGCACTGAGTTGCTGTGTGTGTGTCCAGACACCACTATGTCGCAGTCAAGCCGTCGCTGCCACTGCAATAAGGCGTCCGGGTCCCCCCAAGGCACAACTTGATGCCCGTGCAGCAGCGCGACCTTGAATTCCCCTGCACTCCGCACAGAAACACAAACTGAAATATGCGCATTTTGTCGGTCCCTCTGTCATCAACTGGGATGAAATCGAAGACAGCTTCTATCTCTCAGTGCCAGCTATTGAGGTGTTGCTTGCAATATGGGTTTTTGCAGCTCAAACAACCTCTCGGCGAAGTGTATAGTGTACAGGCAGGTGCTACGAGGGCATTATGACGCACCGAACTGCAGTATTTTATACTCTGGGAAGTCCATGCCCTCATCCATATCTCCTTTAACAATGTGTACAGAACCAGCGATTCCTCTAAGGAACTCTAGAATCGACTCGCTGCCCACATTACCCGTGCAGAGGACATGGCGTATTTTGTCTGTGTGCAGCAGCTCTTTGAAGCACGGAGGCAGATCTACAGCCCTCTGGGGGACGTGAAAGTCCCCTATTATGAGAACAAGATCGCCGAAATCGGTGAAGTTACCAGCCATTCTCCGCGCGTCTGTTGTTGATCTAGGGAACAACTCCTGCCTGCCGTGGCCTTTCAACCAACAACTATGCTTGTGTGAGAACCTGGCGAGCAACAGGGGTGCAGACAGCAGTTGATTCGTTCTTTAGACAGGCCTCCTTTATAATCGATTGGGGAAAGGATTTTGCAAATGCAAAGAACAACTCCGCGGCCGGCCTCCAACAGCAGGGCGAACAGCAGCAAGAGGGCGTAGGAAGGCTTCACTGTGTACGCCGCCAACGTTGCAGAAAATTCAGCTTATAACGGATTAAACCGTCTGCATCGTACTAGCGCTCGTAGTCACAGGCGTAGTATATACTTCGTCGGCGCAGCTTCCATGTCTCCCTTGAACGAATGAGCAGGCCCGATGTGTGGGCTTATGCACAACTAACGCGTTACCTGCAGCCCCTTGAGGTGCCTGTACACCCAAAATTTGCTGAATTGCCCCCTGAAACCGCTGCAGTCCCGCCTGATCCTGTCAGACACATGGCCGAACTGTGCAGTGTCAGTTGCTGAGGTGGGCTGGATGCCCTCACTACCTTTCCCTCCTGCAGCTTGATTCAAAAAAAAGACAGAGTTCCATAGGGGGGTCAATTCGGTAAACAACTGTTGGAGGAGGGAACAGAAACAGCGCCACTCCTGCACAGCTGTCTTGTTTGCAGCTGTGTAGGTGGGACGGAAGCTCGCAAGTTACTAGCTCGTCTCTATTGTGCTTTGTTTGAATAAAACATCGAAGAACGAGTTTATTTTCAACTAAATAATTCCAACTATAGAATAGTCGCAGCAGCCGCAGCCAACGACTCAATAAGAAACCGTTCAAGCACCGCGGCTCCCCGCTGCTGTCCGCGCGGCTGCTGTACCCCGCGCCTCTGGAGGCCGTTGCCATGTGGTAGCATATACAACACTTCGTAGCCTTTCAGTCCACCGAGTTCTCAATAAATTTCCTGCAGTTTTTGCTTATTAGTGATTCTCTTGTCTTGAAGATGCCTAGACAACGCGGCGGTTCCAGCGCGCGCCGATCTTCCTCCGGTGGAGGCTTCTGTAGGTTTCAGGACGCTCTTCCTGCTTCCCAGCAACGTTTATGAGCTTGTATGCTTGTTTGTCTGTGTTTCGTTCCATTTAGTCTACTTTGAAAGCAGTCTGACACCATGCCTATGAGGGGCGCGACCCGGTCTGCCCCTGGGAAGTTGCTCGCTTTCTCTAGGGGCATGCGGTGCGTTCTGTTTTATCCGTAACTCCGCAGTGGATCGTGTGCTTCTGCTTTTAACCACTTTCATGCTTGCTTTAAACAGAGCTAAGAGTGGCGGGTGAAGTGCAGTGTTGGGCAGCAGAAACACTACGCCTGTCCATCGACCGGTCTGCCTTGCATGTTTATTTCGAGCATGTTTGCCCTGAGAAAGCCGAGCGATGCCGGTGTCGTGTTTAGAAGCGTTTTGCTACTCTTGATTATTGTGTTTTGGGTTTAAAAATGGTGCATCGCATTGGACGGCGTGGGAGGATGATGCGTTTCTGCTAGAAAAGATCGCAGAACAGCCATCGTATGCTTCTGCAGTTGCACCAGCAGTAGCAGCTTCATTATTCCATCTAGAACGCTTGTGAACTGTGCACGTGTGGTGTGCTGCTGCTGCAGTTGGCGGTTCCCGCTCGTCGCATCCTGCTGCACCTGCGCCTGTGGCTGCTCCCCCCAGCCCTCCTCCCATGACGGGGGGCAGCGGCGGAGGCGGCGGCTTTATGGCCAACATGGTGGGGAATGTTGCAAGTGGAATGGCTTCGGGTGTTGGGTTCGGTGTGGCGCAGCGCGCGGTTGACGCCGTTATGGGGCCGCGTTCTATGGAGGTTGTTCACACGAACAGCGCAGCACCCGTCACTGCAGCTCAGCCGCAAATGATGCAACAGAACCTTCAGCAAAATCCTTGTGCAGCGTATCAGGAGGAACTTAGCCAGGTGGGCAAATCTGGCTGTCTGAACGGCCCTATACCATTTTCAGAGGAACTGAGATTGTGTACGAGGCGGCACATATTGGCTCCTTTTAGGCACTGCTGATTTACTGGTGGATTGTTACTTTTCAAGTGTATATGTGCCTTTGTTGCTGCGCAGTGCATGACGCGCCACACCGACATCACGCTTTGCCAGAACTACTTGGACAATCTGAAGGCGTGCCAGATGAACATGAACAGGAGCTGAGCTGCGAAGAAATGCCTTACTAGTGCCGTTGCACGCATCCCACTCTGTGGTTGCTTGCAAGCAATTGCAAGCGGTCTTAAGATTCCGCCTCAGCAACCCATCGGCTAAAGCCGCAGTGCTGGCCAGCTGTTTGGGCCGCCTTCAAATGGACAGACAGCATCAATTGCTATGTAGCCTTTTTGGATTGTGTTCATTGCATGCACTCAAGGATAGTGCGCTGTAGTGGTTAATAGCTTAGTGCAAGTAATTTAGTTCGCCGTTATGCCCTGTTTCCACAGGGACGGCAGTAGATTGCACATGCTGCAAAGGCGGCTCAAATAGCGTTAGGTGCGCAACGGAAAAATGTTTGTCGCATTCAAGTGAACGCGACTGGCCCTTTGGGCCACAGAGGAGTGAGGAAACCTGGTTTGATAGATCACACTGGGGTGGTAGTGGTGTGAATCGGCGATCAGTTTGCTGTTGCTAAACAGTGACAACATATCACATCGTTGGCAGTAGCTTGATCTGTGTGATGTCTGTATAGCCTGTGAGGTCTGGGGGATGCCCTCCGATGCAGCGTCTACGACTTCAGGCTACTTTCATAGCCTTTCAGCGTCTCTATCATGTAGGGCATATTTTGGCCTTAGCTTTGCATGTATTCTGCAATGGAGGTGCAGAAGAATCGGCGAATCCGCTCGAAGACGCCAAGACGGGCGTCCGCCCGAGAAGGCGATGCAGCTGTTTCGCGTACAACGACTGCGTCGTCTGCAACTTTGTAGGTAATAGGCAGTGGATAGGTAGCAGTAGAAGGGTCCCAGGGATTCATTGTGGAGCCAATGTACGAGCTCGTGCCCGCAGAGGTCACCACTCTCCACTGCAGAACAGATACACAGACACGCATGCAAACTTAGCCATACCAAAGTTTGGGACAATCCAAGATTGTGCGGCCTATCGCTATTTATTCAACTAACAGCTTCGTCAGAAGCTGTCAGCTGCATGTACTGCATGGTTGGTTGGTCGAAGGGAGTTGTTCTGAGAGTTGAACTGTTCTTCTCTCTCATATTTCTCTACTACTGCGCTAGTTTTGGTGGGAGAGTTGGAATGTGTGGATGCCTCAAGCACTGACCTGACCCTGGAAAGACACGAATGTCTCTGTGGAGGGCACTGTTTCGTGAGCGGGCAGATTCTCATCATTAGCCCTCAGCAACCCTGGGGAGGAACGCAGCGAAGCGCAGCACAACCAATGCAAAATGAAATTGGGGCATTCAAGCCGGCACGTGCATGCTGTTTCTACGGGTAGGAAGTGGATTCGCACCGTGGAAGACTTCCGGGCCATCGATTTTGATACGGGGCTTCAGCCAAGAAGACGGCGGCTGTTCAACGGTGATGTCCTCGAGGTTGCTTATGGTATATGTATATGCAGGAGTCTGCATCCCAGGCATCTGAGATGGCTGTCTGGGAAGCTGCAGTTCAGGCACTGTCACTTTCGGTCCAGCCGGTGGGGTTTGCTGCTGCTGTTGTTGCTGCGTCGGTGAATCACTGTCTTGGCGTTCATCATCACTGGGGTAAGCGCCTGCACTGGGGTATTCATCTTCGCTGCTGCAGCAAACAGTGGATTGTCCTGCCTCTACTAAGCATGCCTCCGAGTCGGCAGCGGCTGCCTTGGTGGCGGCGACGCGCTCCAGTGGTGCTACTGCCTCCCGGATCTCGTCGGTGATACCACAGGGTGAAACAGCTTCCATTTTGAATCGACTTACGAATACTATATTAGAAATGATATAGGGCTGTGAGTGGAGCCTCCACTGAACGCTTCCCACGACAGCGCAGTAGTCGGACGCCGTCCGAACCCGTGCAGAAACAGGAACTCGACGTAGCCCTACCGCCACAGACAGTTCTTACTACAGACCCAAGGAGGTTTTCAGACAACACTTGATGAAAATTAAAAAGGAAGGGTGTTTGAATGTACTGCTGCCTCTACATGGGCAAGTGCAAGAATCCATCGACTCTGACAGCACCCAGTTTTGGTAGCGGCAGGCTAGCTGAAGCGCATGTGCTCTCGCGTTTGGTTTCCTCATGAACAGCCCGTTTGAAGGCAAATCCGCACCTATATCAAAGCGTAAATGAAATTTTGAAAATCCTCTAAGGTAACATTCCTGCATTGTCAAGCATAGCGATTGTTCTGCACCGCCGACGGCAAGCCATCCGGCGAACCATCAGTGGCGCGCCCTTACCGTCTGCTTTTCTTCGTACAGCGGGCAGCAAATGGCCCAATTCCAATCCAGTAGCAACTTGGTACTTTAATTTTGAAACAGTTGCTATGGCGGAAGCTTCGCTGTGTTGCGCTGGCCTTCCAATTGCCATACTGTGCTGACGTAAGAACTGTCGCACACGAGCTTCGATTGTCTACGAGCAAGCTAATGCCCGGTACAGAAGCAAATCAAACATTTGCAGCTTACTTTGTTTTTGTTTTTAAAACTCCACAGATGCAGGCTCCACCCTTCAAGGCCAACTGTATCAGGATGTAGTCGGTGGATTCCCAACTACGTTGTACTTGCCGATCGCACTACGGGGTGATTTTGAATGAAGAGAAGTGCATAGCAGAGAGTGGCTTGCATGAGTGTGGTTCTACGCCCAGACAACAGACTTGCACCTCTACAGTACTGTAACATTTTTCGTAGGTTCGTGTGGTCCGGCAGCGATCCAATTTTGTACTGACTACATGGAAAAACAGTCTATCGAGGTTTGCGAGCGAACACTAATTTGTATTCAAAAGTACCATCTCCGTTTACCATGCTTCTCAAAGAGGAAGAGCAGTCGATGATACAATGATCAGTGCTTAGCCCGATGCTCCTCAACCTTTGAACAGTGAAGCTATGTACGGGAGACCCACTTCTTAATCCATATGCCTATTATCAGTTCAACTATAGGAATGATTTCGACGTTGGTCATTGCTTGCTCTCTAGGCAGGTGCTTACATGTTGAGGATGGTATCTGCTCTGTGATGGCCTCCATGCCGTGCAGAAGTTTCATAACCACTTGAGACGATGCCGCTGCGAGTTGCATTCGCCCGCTGATATCACTTCCCACACTGGGCAAAACCTGCAGAACTGTTGGCGTGTTCCTCTTCCTGCACGTATTCATCTTCTACGCGTTGTATAATTGTCTCCTGATGTGTAGTACTACAGGTATAATCGCTTTGGCCTACAGCTAGGACCCTAAGGTACGGAAACAGACGAAATTTTCATTGAGGGCCCACTGACACAGCACCTCTCGGATTGCTACACGCTGCGCGCGGACACGTAATACGATAACGGAGCGTGAACGTATGTTGCATTTCAAGGGATCCACACCAGTTCCAGGACCATTGGTGCGTTTCTTAAAACGCGGTGAGATGAAATAATACAAGAGATTATGCGCACTGCTCTACAAGGATCGTTGTGATATGCTACCCTGAGTTCGCAAAGTTAGCATCAACCATAGAGCCCTAGACAGTTCGTACTACCACAGGCAGTGTAGGAAAAACCCGCTTCCCTTTCGGAAGCTCGGGAAGGAAAGATAAGTGGATGGAAAAAAGCATCTGGAATATGCTGATGCTGCTTACACATGCTGCCGCTGCCGATGAGCGCATCTCACTGTAGGCCTGCACGGTGGCTGGGCCACAGATGTAGCTCGCAGCAAGGCAATGGTGCATCGCAGCAACCATCAGAGGCCTTATCATATAGAATAGAAGTAAATTGTTATGTACATAGGGATAAATCACAAGAGGAAATGGTCCTTAGCTGATCCAACTACAAAGCAGTCCCTTTCGAACGGCAACTGGGCCCAGTTTCGACTTAGCTTTGAGCATGCAAATGCCGTTGGGAGCAAGGCTCGGCGTGATCTCGCATTTCAATCAGGCGCAGAGACCTCAATAGTGTCATCTGGAGGCCAGATGGACCCCTTGCTCTACGCCGCCCACAGCGTACATAGAGACCTTCTTCTAGTGAAGTGCTCAAATGTTTAGGTCGCGTATCCTGGTAGTATAACACATACTTGAATTGACTTTTCATTTTAGGCAAATGCTTTAACCGAACCCCGAGTACTTTCTGCAATCGGCGAAGCGTAGCGTCGAAGGCTGTCAGCTACGCTTCGCAGCCTGTGGCAAGTACTGTTAGCAGTGCCCGAGCACCAACACATACTTGAATAACCACAAAGTTGGCTCATGGCAAATCTGCAGGTATGGATCTCAGCCCCCTGTAGTTTATCATTGCTCAGCACGCTGCGTTCAAGGACAAGGGTTTTTCCCTGATTGTTCGTTACCATGGCGGTGCTTCCCAAATGCGCACCTCTTCAGTCTTTTTTCTTGCCCTATCAGCGTAGGTTGTTGCAATAGAAGCAGTTGCGCTGCTCGGTATGTCCCCCCGGCCTTCTGAGAACCCTATATGCAGGCGGCCGTTTGTTCGCACTTATTTTTTACTGAGCCAGGCTGGCATTCGCAACCCCAGAACCCGGAGGCTTCCTATCTGCGCAATGTAGGACGGCGGAAGTGACGTTTCTTCTCTTCTTTGCATAAGTTGACCATAATATCGGCGTGTTCCGCTCTGTCGCCCACTAGCGAATAAGACAGTGGAATTCGCCGCGATGTCCCCATTGGCCAGCCACGGTCTGTCTCGCTTCCTTCGCCATCGCGCCCCTCCCTTCTCAAGTCAGCACTGTTTAAAAGCCTCAAAAAACGGCTCGATCCCGTAAGCGCATTGTCCACCCAAGGCTAAACCTACAACACATAGAATTTCGGGCAGTTCCCGTGCTCTGCATGTGCTTTGGAAAAGTGCAAACATGCGTGGATATTGCTGCCATTGGAATGCAACTCTTAATAAAGAAGATGCTGGTAGACACTGTAGGTCTTCGGTGCATGAATTTTAACGACGAAAGTACACCTCCATGTGACTACGCGATTACTTCACTGACCCTCAAACACCATCCACCACCAGACTTCCCACTTCCCATCGCCCGCACTTCTGGGAGGTCAAGAAAAGCAAGGGCATTCTTCATATATATTTTTGGCAGTCAGATCATTTTCGACTGGATAGGCTGCACACACTGCGTTTGCTGCAATGTAATGAGGCGCCCAGCGGTTGGTCACCTCCCCGCCTGAGCGCAGAGTCAGGTCAATCTTCATTTGCCGAGGGGGGACACGGCGATATTGTGGAAGCAATCTAAAATCTTTCTGCCTTCTCTGGACAAAGTGATTTCACTACTAACATGTGCTATAAACAATGGTGCTATGCTCTGGCGGGCGTGCGTAGCAGCTCCCGCCTGTCCCTCAGAACCGTGCGGGGCTACCATGCGTCAACAAGTCGTCGATCCCGCAGGAGCTGGAATTGAGTCCTGAAGCTTGAAAAAAGACTTCTCAAAATCCGCTAACCTGCCCCAGGTCTCAGGAGAGCGTGGGTAAACCTGTACAAAAGGGTCTGGTGCTCTTGTGCAGAGGTTTCCTGTCATGGGATGCAGCACACCATGCGGGAACGCCCCCTGTAAGGCTACTTCACATGAGCGCATAAACACGCCCACTCTGTTGCACAAACAAACACTGCACCCACCCCTTAAAAACGTTTTTAGCACTCAGAACCTAGCCCAAGCCCAAGTACAAATGCTCTTATTCGCTTGGCAAAGGCATCACCCCCTTCAACCCCTGAGGTATTTTGCAACCGCAAGCAGAGTGATAAGAGATGATGAAAGGCTCTCGGTCGTTTAAATGATACGCGTTTACTCTCTAGCCTCTACTGAGGGACATCTCCTGCGTATCCTCAGAACAACTAGACCGGTTGCTCCGGTTGAGAAGCCACACTGCGCCTTCACGTGCAGTGGGCCACTCGAGTAAAATCACCTCACACCACATATACCGAGACACTAATACATCTTTTATTGGAACTTGCGTTTTCACTTTAAGACATTGTCAAAATAGCGAGATGAGGCGGTGTGGGGAGTGCCATGGCGGCTGCATGCGAGGTTGGGGCCAGAGGACGAAGCCGCAGGTTCGCTACGGCAGCAGGTGCCATGAGCTTGCCTGTTCGAATAGATTTGGTGGAATTCGGGGGAACCGGTGAAGTTTGTGCAAAGAAGAACGGTTTTCTTTTTCCCCTTATTTAAAGGCAGCCTCTCACAACGCGGGCACAATGGTGGGTCTTCGGGAGGTCAACTGCACCAGGCGACCACCCCACAATTCTAGTATTGCAGCACCGGGCAGTTTGTACATTCTCCTCTCCCCACTGTCTGTGTAACAGCACGTTCTGTAGGCTTCATACTTCGCTTCATAATTAAGGTTCCACACGGTTCATGCGAGAACAATGGCCTCTAGATGATGGGGAAGCCCCTCGAGGCGCTGCTTTGTAGCCTCTACCTGTGGCGTCGCCTTTAGATGTATCAGTCTGCGCTTGTATTCTTTCTACTGCATCTCCCTATTTTTTGTGCACGTTGTGCACTAGAACTGCAGATTCCTCGGCACTTGCCGTGCATAAGCGAGCATGCCGAGCCATAGGCCGTCCGGGGAGTTTGGTGTGCGGCAGCGTCCAGTCTACCAGGGCTTGCTCACTCGTTTCCTGCCTGTCGTCCTCGATTTAGGATTTCCTGTGTCAGTGGTTTATGCAGGCGCCGGCTGCAAAGAAGGCTGCTGCGGGGGCTTCTAAGAAGAAGCTCCCGTCAAATCCAGCGGGGAAGAATGTGAAGAAGACGACGAAATCACTGATCTTTCAGAAGACCCCGCGGAACTTCCGTATTGGCTGCAATATTCAGCCTCGGAGGGAACTAACAAGGTAAGCTCTCTGGTCTAACGAGTTGCCTTCGGCGCGGACACAGTTCTTGCATTGAGTATCCACTGGGCTTCGTCCTTTGGGTTTCTCTGCGCTCTTGTGCTCAGGTTTGTCAAGTGGCCCAAGTACGTGCTTCTCCAGCGCCAGAGACGGGTTTTGATGCAGCGACTGAAGGTCCCTCCCGCCATCAATCAGTTCAGCCACACGCTGGATAAGAACCAGGTAATGTCTGCTTGTCCCTGCTCCAATTGTGTTTAGAGGCGACTTTAGCATGCGTATTTGTTTTTTCGTGTTTTTGTTTCTTGCAGACCGGCCAACTAATGCGCCTTCTTGCCAAGTACAAGCCGGAGACCCGTGGAGAGAAGAAGGCTCGGTTGATTGAGGAGGGAGAGAAACAGTCTGCTGGTGCTCAGGCAACAAGCAAGAAGCCTGTCATGCTGAAATTCGGCCTAAACCATGTTACCGACCTAATAGAGATCAAGAAGGCCAAGCTTGTTGTCATTGCTCATGATGTGGTGCCCATCGACCTCGTTTGCTGGCTCCCGGCCCTTTGCAGAAAGAAGGACGTCCCTTACTGCATTGTGAAGGGGAAGGCGCGACTTGGACAGCTCGTCCACAAGAAAGCCTGCGCCGTCATTGCTGTCGATTCAGTCAGAAAGGAGGTAAGCTGCCAGTGTCTCGTTCATTTGTCGTTTCATTGGTTCGTGGCTCGCCACCTACTGGTGAACGCACATACGCATGCCGCCTTAACGCCAGTTCATTGATGAAAACCGGATTTGTTGGCCAGCGACTGCGTCGCAATGAGGTCTACAAATTATAATCGTCTTCAACTGAAGGAACTAGGCGTTTCTGCTTCTCTTGGGCCACCGTCCTATATGCCTAATCCAGGTGCTTAGGTGCTTATAGACCTTATTTAATGTGTAAATAACTGTAAGTGGCTGATTTTTCAGTGGACATATCCAGGATGAACATTTTCGTTGACTAGCGGGGAGTTCCCTGCAATGACATGTCGGCATCCAAATAATCGTCTTCATCTGACGCTTGGGTTATGTCGTATGGGTGGAGTGTCTGTGTCGTCACGGGTGTCCAGTTGTCCGCGTTGTACTATGCTCGGTAGTAGTGAATAATAAATTGCATGCCTCGCTTAGCACTGCGGCGTCGGATGATTTCATCTCTCCACGAGCTGTCAACTGGCAACAGTGACGAATATACCATTGTCTTCAAAGTTCTCTGAAGCCGCATTGTTATACCCTGCATGCACCTCGCTGGTGTGGAATCGTTGCAGTACCAGGCTTTATGTTAGAGTTTCGGCGATTGTTCGAACTGCAGGACCAAGCTGAGCTCGAGGCGCAGTGCAAGAACTACCGCGCGATGTTCAACGACAATGCCGACCTGAGGAGACGTTGGGGAGGGGGCCAGTTGGGTATCAAATCACAGCACGCACAAGAAAAGAAGCAGAAGCTAATTGATGCCGAATTGAGGAAGAAAGCGGGTCTGCAAATAGCGTAAACGTGGATTGTGTATATCCACATCTTCTCACCCTGAATACGCCCCACTTTTCCAGAAGGAAAGGTGCCATGGGCTGTCATCCTACCCAAGGATTTGAACAATTCAGAACTGCAAGTTTTGTAGACAAAAGCAGTCTCAAACAAACTTTCTTTCGCGCAGATCCTTGATTGTTTTAGTCAAGGGGGGGGAGGGGGGGTTGGATTGCAGCTTATATGAGGGATTGATGGGTAGGTGGGTCGCAGATGACTAGTAGGGTCGAGAATTGTACCCTGTAGTTTCAGGCACGACTAGAGGATACTTGGGGCTGACAGGGCACCTGGGTGGCCCGTGTTTTATAGGTTTTGCCTTTGTTTTCTTGCGGGGTTGGGGGGTGCAAAGGCTGCCGATTTGCTTTGCCTGACCGGGTGCTTCATCGTCTTCTGAGATGGCTCGCCGTCTGAAGTGTCTCATCTGGATTCAATAGGCCTTGTCCATTCATAGCCTTCTAGTGGCATTGTGAACAGGCTGCTGGTGATACCGAGCCTCCTGATTTTTAGGGAGAGGACCACACGGAGACCTGAACTGAAGAGTCGACGAGTTCGTCTACTGTTGCCTTCACATTTTGCATCATCTGGCAGTCACTATATGTCGGATTGTATTGGGACGCCGGGGGTGATGTTTTGAGTCGGTCTCATGGAGGGCACAACTACTATTCATGATCTACTGTTCATTATCTGTTACTCGTCATACGACTCTCTATGAGGCTTGGTGCGGTCTCTCATTGATAGTGTAATCAGGAATTTTAGCAGCAGTAACGGTGCGATGACCTTTCAGCGAGTAACAGGTACAGCCTCGGCCATACGCAGCATTGCTTTTGTGTGGTGGATGGTCATATAGGAAGCTCTTCCTGTGAATCTAGTGGGAGGTTCTGACCACGTCTCACCATACAAATCTTCATTTACATATTTGACCATGCATAGCAGCCTCGCTATTATGCTTTCCTTCCTACTCTGTGTTGCTAAACTACGAAGTTGAAGAACCACTGCTGATGATCAGAACTTACTGTCGTTCTGCTGATTCTTTTCAGTGAGGAGAACACAGGAGACCTGAACTGATTTGCACAGGTGGATTTACTGTTCTTTTTGTTGCCATCAGGTGTGAAGGCGCAATGATGAAGAGAAGTTATCCGTGTTTCAACTGATCCTTTGGGACCATGATGCACCTACAGTTTGTATTCCCTGACAAGCCATCTATTTTGATAAGTCCTTGCAAGAGTGTATGTGGTATGCGATTTTGGCCCACGCTGCGTATTGCCACAGAGGCGGCCTCTTGACGAGCATCAGGGGCAGCCTCTGCCATTTGCAGCGAAGATTATGCTTTGTGGCTGACCGTATAGGAACCTTTCCCTGAGAGTCTGGTGAGGGGAGAGGGCTGACAGCGAGTCAACATGCCAAATCTTCATTTACATATTTGACCAAGCATAGCACCTTCGCTATTATGCTTTCCTTCCTACTCTGTGTTGCTAAACTACGGAGTTGAAGA
>NW_013547153.1:0-16518 GCF_000499425.1 Eimeria acervulina
TATATTATATAATATATATATATATATATATATATATATATTATATATAGAGGAGGTGCAGGTACACATCAAGAAAAAACAAAATCTCTTCTACTGTAAATACACCGCAAATAAAGAGGTAGAGATGCCTATACACTGCAAATTAAAATGTACAGCTGCGGATACACTGCAAAACAAACAAATAAAGCAGCCTATACACCGCAAACAAATCAAACAAATAATTAAAGTAGAGCTGCACATACACCGCAGCATGATATACCTGAACCAAGCACCGCCAGCATTTTAATTATTTTTCTTCTGCTTCCCCCTTCTGGAGGAGATGCTTTACTCTTCATTCTCAATCTCAACTTCGCTTCAACTGTTGCTGCTGATGCTGCTGCTGCTGCTGTTGCTGCTGCTGCTGCTGATGATGCTGATGAAGGTTCTGCTGATTCTGCTGGTGCTGCTGCTTCTGGTGCTCCTGCTGATGCTGCTGCTGGTGCTGCTGTTGCTGCTGATGATGCTGCTGCTACTGCTCCTGCTGCTGCTGCTGTGTCCCCATCTGGGACAGTAGCTTCAGCAGCAGCAGCAGCAGCAGCAGCAGCAGCAGCAGGTGTTAATGTTGTTGTTGGTGCTGCTGCTGCTGTGCAGTTCTGGGGTGTTTGACATGCGTCTTTTGATTGTTGTTGCTGTTGTTTGTTATTTATCTCTTTATTTTCTTCTTTGTCTTTTTCTTCTTCATTCAACTCGAGGGAAATATCTGAAAAGAAACGCCCAAGGGTTTAGGGTTTAGGGTTTAGGGTCTTGCGGTTTATGTACACCGCAGATGGCAGGCCCAACAGGCAGTTGCTAGGTGCAAGATAGAAACAGATTTTATCTCTGCTGCTGTTGCTGCTGCTGCTGTTGCTGCTGCTGTTGCTGCTGCTGTTGCTGCTGCTGCTGTGCAATGCGTGCTGCAAGGCGGAGACAGTAGTAGAGTGCCGCATGCAAAGCAAGAAAAAGCAGCAGCATCAGCAGCAGCAGCAGCAAGCAGATGAACGAAGAGACAGCAATAAAACAGAGCAGCAGCATATACAGCAAAAAAGAAAACATGCAGAGACAAACAAAACAAGAAAAAGCAAGCAAGGACGAACATATGCAACGAAACAAACAAAAGAAAAAGAAGATATATAAAAATAATTAAAATAATAAAAATAAAAACAATAAAAGCAATAACAAAAGAGCAAGTAAGGATGAAAAACAATAATATAAACAAGACAGCAGCAATATGAAGAGCAAAGAGCAGCAGCAGCAACAACAAATAGCAGTTAAAGAAATAAAGAGAAGATAAAACAAAACAATAAAAGAAACAAATATAATAACAGCAGCAACAGCAAAAAGAATAATAAAAAAGAATCAGAATAAACAAAGAAAAACAGCAATAAACAAAAACAAACAAAAACAAAAAAAACACAACAAAAAGTAATGAGCATCAATAAAAGAATAATAAAAGAAGAAGAAAATAAATAAAAAGCAAGAGCAGCACTAACAAGACTAAAACAAATAAAAAAGAAGTAAATATAAACAGCTTACCCGGTTGCTGCTGCATGCAGCGTCGCAGCATATCACATAATACTTCATAGAGGCGATAGCAATATATTCTTCGAGTAGAAAATTGAAGGAGACGAAGAAGAAATGAAAAGATAATTAATGTCTTTAAGTTAATAAGAAACCTGTTGTACAGCTGCAGCAGCATAAAACCCTGATCCGCCTCCTGCTGCTGTTGCTGCTGCTGTTGCTGCTGCTCAACTACTACTGCTGCTGCTGCTGCTGCTGCTGCTTCTGGATGGATATCTGTGCTTGTTGTGGGGTGTATAGACAGCAGAAGCTGCACAGGTGAGATGAAAAGAGAAGAAACACAAGAAAAGAAACATAACTCTAATAAAGAAGGCTCAGGTGAAGCTAGTATACGAATTTTTGTATGACGAAAGACAGCCCATAAAGGAGATGAAGGCCAGGGACTCAGCATAAACTCTGTGTTCATAGCCATCTTCTTTCATTACTTTTCCTAATCTGCAACAAAAAGAAAGAAAAAAAGAGAAGAAAAGAACCCCTGCTGCTGTTGCTACTCCTCCTGCTGCCTCTGCTTCTTCTGCTGTTGCTGCTGCTGCTGATGCTGTTCTTCTGCATATTAAACTGGTGACGTAGCCCGCTCAAAGCAACCGGGAAAAGGAGAGAAGGAACTCAAGAGATTCAAACTGCGACGCTTGTAGAGAAGTGGAAGGGAAGCAAAGCACAAGAAGAAACACCATTAACAATCAACGCAGCAAACGCGGTGTATATACAGCGCAAGAGGCTTTATCGGGCGCTAAGAAACTGAGAGAAGTAGAGAAGAAGAAAAGAAAGAATTTCAATTAAGTTTCTGAATAACAGAGGCGAAGTAAAGGCACTGCTACCCGCCAGCATGGCAGCCGGTCGTTAGTTTTGCGGCGAAGACTGAAAAAGGATTTCCTATAAACAACAGAAAATTCATCTAGGGAGTAATAAAACAAGAAAAGAAACTCAAAGAAAGAAGCCAATGATGAAATAAATATATTTTCCTCCTTCGTTTCAGTGCACATGCAAACTGAGCAGTAGGCGGTGCGGAGGCGGCTGATGTACAGGAGCAAGACATGAATATGCAGGAGGGAGTTGGTATTCTGGGAAATCCATTTGATTCATTAGAAAGAAAAAAGAAAAACAATTAATTATGCAATAAATGGCCTTTGTTTCCCCTATTTTAATTACAGGTTTCCACTCATGGTGATGCTGAGTTGGTTGTTTGAACCGGAGCTGTCTGTACACCGCAGCTCACCTCGGACCTTCTCTGTTTGCGGCATTCAAATCACAAATGTCATTAAATCATGGCTTGTTTTTCTTGTTGTTTTCTTTTTAACTTTCATTTGTGTAATCCATAGGGGTTGATGAAAAAAAGAGGGCATTGGAGCTTTAACTTGTTTTTCTGTTTCCCCCCCTTCTCAGAAGTAAGTACTGATCGTTTCATGAATTGACGCGTGTGTGGATTATCTTTTTGACATTTGTTTCTCCTTGTGGGTTTTTGACCTTGAATTTGAGTCATTATTGCAATGTTCTTCTCTTCTGCGAGAAAGCAGAACGAAACTGAATCGGCTGCAGCCGTATCTCCAACGGGGAAGCAGACGGGCGCTGCTTCTTCTGACTCTACTACCTCTTCTGGTATTCTCAGCATTTTGCTTTTTAACCCAACTCTTCTTCCAGATAATTACACAACTCAAGAGGAGCTGGAAGCCTCTTCTTCAGATTCAAATCAGCCCAACGATGATGAAGAAGAGGAAGCCCCTGGTGATGGATTGTCTAGGGAGGAAAGAGAGCAAGAAGCAAAAGTTATATTCAGCTATCCTCCAGATAGAGAACCAGAAGAAAGACGCTGCCAGGCGGGTCTTCTTGAGGGTTTGTTGATGTTTATCAAGTGAGTCTACTGCACTATTCGTGTATAAGCATTCTGCATTATATATATTCTATACTGCATATTATATACTATATTAATATCGTTTTAATCATTGCTAATTTCATTTATTATGCACGCCAAAGTTGGACTCCTCTGTGCGTTTGTATACACGTATTTGAGGTGTACGTACACTGCAATGCTGCACTCCTCAGGCCCTTCTCTCCTGGAGAGGCTCCCTTGCGTTCAATTTGCACAGAGAAATATATCATTGTTCTCAAAGAAGTCGAAGAAAACTACTGGCTGTCTATGGTGCGTCTTTTCAAAGTCTTTTCTCCCGCGGATATGCATGCATGCATGCATGCATGCGCATGCATGCCTACATCCCCGCTCCATGCATGCATGCATGCATTCATATATGTGTGCATGTATGCATGCATGAATATGCATTCATGCGTACATATGCATGCATATGCATTCAGGCTTCCATGCATGCATGCATGCGTACAACTAATGCATGCATATGCATGCATGCAGATGCAGATGCCGATGCATAAAAGAATAATAAGTCTTGTGTTGTTATGCGTTGCAGACGTTTGCTACAAATGCTCTTTCTTGCTTTTCAACAGCCGAAGGAAGCAATCAAAACAGCAGCTCAATGCGCATTGATGAAGATACACAAGAAGAAATACTGTTAGGTGTACGTACACCTGAATTGCACCAACAATACAAACAAACAAACAAACAAACAACAGCAACAGCCTTCTACTACTCGTCAGATATACGATTAATATAACAATAATAAATAATAAATAGTAAAATAATAAAATAATAATAATATAAAACAAATGCTCAGCGCCTCTGTTGTCTTCTTTTTGTATGGTGTTGTGCTGTCTGCATGCGTTGTTGTTTTGCTCTATTAAATAAAAATCTGTTTATATATTATTACAAGAATAAATATATAAATATATTAAAAAGAAAATATTACTACTGTTATTATTATTATTATTATATTGCGGGTTTTGTTGTTAAATTAATTAATATTTAATATTTAATTATATTTTTTTGTGCTTTTTTTATTTAATTGTCTCGTCTTGTTTATTTGTTTGATTTATTATTCTGCATATTTGTCAGGTGCTGTCTTCTTTTTACTCTTTCTTCCGACTGCTGCACGGAGGCTTTGATGTTTTTATTAAAAAACAAACAAAAATATATTTGCGACAGCTCCTCATGGATTATACTGAAGCCTTTTTAGAGACAGTTGATTGCAAGAAGTTGTCTCTCTTTCACGGTGCGTTCAGCTGTACATACACCTCAGATTAATAAAGTATTAGGAAAGAGATACGTAAAGCTGCTGCTCCTGATGATGCTGCTGCTCCTGCTGCTGCTTGTTTGCTTGTTTGGGTTGCTGCTGCTGCTGCTGCTTGTGCTGCTGCAGTTGCTGTTCGTTTTGTTTTCATAGTCGTTTTGTTTTTCTCTTTTTGCTGCTGCTCCTACTGCTGGTTGTTTGTGTTGCTGCTGCTGCAGCAATTGCTTTGTTTCATTTTTGCTGTTTTTTTCTTGTTCCTTAATGCTTGTTGCTGTTGCTGCTGCTGCTGCTGTTGCTGCTGCTGTTGCTGCTGCTTCTGTTTGTTTGTTTTTCGTTTGCTATTTGTAAATTTCGATTATTTTGTTTTTCTGCTGCTGCTTTTGCTGCTGCTTTTGCTGCTGCTGCCATTTGTTCATTTCTGCTGCTGTTGCTGTTGCTGCTGCTGCTGCCGCTGTTTGTTTGTGTTGCTGCTGCAGCAATAGCCGGCTATCAGTTCGCACCAGTCGATCGGCTTGCATATCTTTCGGTGTTTTCTTTGTCGTCTTTACTGCAGCAGATATATCCTGCGATTCTTCATTCTTTTTTATTGTTAAACGGCTGCCTCGTCTTCTCCTCGTGCGTTGTTAAGATATAATATATATATATAATATATATAATATATATAAAATATATATTATATATATTTATTATATATATTATGTACATATATCTATCTGTCTATCTATTTATTTATTTGTATAAATATGTGTATATTGTTCAGGGTTTTGATGATTGTGTCTTTAAATTATTTTTTTGCATGCATTTGCATGCATTTGTTTGTTTTTGTTTGTTTTTGTTTGTTCTGTATGCATTTTTTTGTTTGTTTATTTTTATTTGCTTAGTTTTGTTTGTCTGTGTTTATTTATCTTTGTTTGTTTGCCTCTATTTATTTATTTATTTGTTTTTGTTTCTTTTTATTTGTATTTGCGTATCATCATTTTGTTAATTTGTTTGTTTATGTTTATTTATTGTTTTTTATATACATCTGTTATTCTCTTTCTTTTGTTTGTTTTGTTTGTTTGTTTGTTTGTTTGTTTGTTTAGAATGCCGACTCCTTTATCTGCTGCATGCAGCAGTGATGCCTCTGCTTCTGTGGGTTTATCATTAAAGGCAGATACTTTGCTGCTGCTGTACAATTATCTTGTTGCTGCTGAAGGTGCTGCTGCAGCAGACAATCGGAAGCTGCAGATGCCGCCCTTCGGTAGACCCCCAACTGCTGCAGCGAGGGTGAGATCTCATTCACTCCTGCTGCTGCTGCTGCTTTGCTGCTGCTGCTTTGCTGCTGCTGCTTTGCTGCTACTGCTTTGCTGCTGCTGCTTTGCTGCTGTTTTGCAGCTGCGCTGCAGCAGCAGCTGCTGCTGGTTTGCTGATGTCTTGCTGCTGCTGTTTTGGTGCTGCTGCCTTGCTGCTGCTGCTGCTACTGTTGGCTTGCTGCTGCTGCTACTGCTGCTGCTGCTGCTGCAGGTAAACGAATCTCTTTTTCTCTCTCGTCAGCAAACGATGTTGAGTGGTGTTTATTGTTTGTCTGTTTCTCGATATATATCTCTTTGTGTTTTCATTGCTTTGTTTGCTTCTTCTTTTCTCTTTTCTTTTTTGTTTTTGTTTTAATTTTGTTTAGCCTGGAGGCGGCAGTTCTTCGTTTGGCCGGGCGATTTCAGAGAAAGATAAACAAAATGAATTCATCTTCGGGCCCCTCGGGTTTGTCTCTTCTTTTTTCGTCTTCTTCTTTTTGTTATTCTTCTTTTTCTTCTTTTTCTTGTTGTTCTTGTTGTTGTTCTTCTCCTCGTCTTCTTTATCTTCTACTACTACTTCTTCTTCGTCTGCCTCTTGTTCTTCTGTTTCTTGTTGTTGTTGTTCTTCTTATTCTTATTCTTATTCTTATTCTTATTCTTATTCTTTGTGTGTTTACTGGTGCTGCAGCAACAACTTAATATCTTCTTCTCTGTTATTTATTTGTTTTTATTTGCATTTCTTGCTTCTTTATCTTGTTTTCAATTTGTTTATTTTCTCTTTTATTTATTTTCTTTTTTCGTTTCCTCACGCCTTCATCATTTATATTTTTGAGGTGTACGTACACCGCGTATATATTTGTTGTTATATTTCTTTATTTATTTCGTTTATTTATTTCTTTTTCTTCGCAGACAGTTTGCTTTTCTCCCCCTCGTTCACTTCGAAGATGACTCTACAGGCGCTCTCTTAGCGATTATTCATCAGCAGCTGCTGCTGGTTTTAATTTTAAATGATAAAGACCCCAGGATTGCAGATGTTCAAGTCAGAACCCTAAACCCTAAACCCTAAACCCTAAAAACGATTATATGGCTGTCGCACGCATGCATGCATGCATGCATGCATGCATGCATGCATGCATGCATGGATGCATCTTTTGCTGGTTTTCTTGGGGCTTTCTATCTTTTTTATATTTTGTTTGTCTGTTTGTTTGTTTGTGTTTGTTTGTTTGGGCTTCACAAACGAAAGAAATGAGTGATCAGGCAGGCAGTATTATATTATGCGTACACTATATTATATTATATAATATATATATATAATATATATATATATATATAGACTTATTTGTATAGTGTATGGAATATGCTGGTGCTGCTCTTTTCTCTTGCTGCTGCTGCTGCATCTGCTCTTTCTCTTGCTGCTGCTGCTGCATCTGCTCTTTATCTTGCTGCTGTTGCATTTTTCTCTTTCTGCTACTGCTGCTGTTATTGTTGTCTTTTTTCTCCTCTTGTTGCTGCTGCTGCTGCTCGTTTCTCTTTGTTTTGCTGCTGCTGCATGCATACAGCTGCAGTTCCTGTTTATTTACCGTCTATGAAATTTGCGTTTTGATTTCATTTTTCTTCTTCTTATCGTTTTCATTTCGTTTATAATTTATTTTGCTGCTTTGTTTGTTTGTGCGTTTGTTCGTCTGCTTTGCTGCGGTGTATATACACCTCAGTTTCTTCATTCCATACGAAATGCAGCAGTGGAGGGCCCCTGCGGACTCAGAGAATTAAACGGCTCTCTTTCTGCTGAGTTTAAGAAGACAATTCGACAAGAAGACTCATATCGCTTCGTTTATTTCAATCAGGCGAACAGAGCCATTCGCATGTATCTGCTGCTGCTGCTGCTGCTGCTGTTGCTGCTGCTGCTGTTGCTGTAACTGCTGATGCCGTTTTCTTCTGCTTGTTTGTTTTGCTCTGTTTTGTTTTTTGTTATTCGCCTTGCATGCAGATCTCATGTAGAGTTTTGCATCACTACAGAAGGGTTTAGGGTTTAGGGTTTAGGGTTTAGGGTTTAGGGTTTAGGGTTTAGGGTTTAGGGTTTAGTGTTTAGGGTTTTAGGAGCTCCCTGGGCCTTTTTCGTTTCCTCATTTCCTTTTTTCGTTTCTGGTTTCGGTGTTTTTGTTGCATGTCATTATTCACATATATAATATATTATATCTATTATTTATTTGTTTATTTTTAATGCATTTATTTAATTGTTGTTTATCTTTCAGCTCCAACCGACCTTGTCCTCCTTCTTCTCCTTCTCCTGCATATTTTAAAGGGTTTTGTTTGTCTGAACGAGAAGTGCAGCGCGTCAGTCATATGCACTGCAAATACCTTGGATTAGCAGAAGGCCCTCCTTTCCCTTTGAGGTGTACATACACCTCAAGAATCAGCGAAGGTAGCTCTCCAGCAGCGGCAGAATTGACAGGCAGCAGCACAAAACGTGCAGCAGCAGAAGAAGAGCAGCAGGAGCAGCAGCAGCAGGAGCAGCAGGAGCAGGAGCAGCAGCAGCAGGAGCAGCAGCAGCAGGAGCAGCAGCAGCAGGAGCAGCAGCAGCAGGAGCAACAGCAGCAACAGCAGGAACAGGAGCAAGGAAGTATTGGGGTTCTTTCAGGTGTACGTACACTTGCAGTTAAAGAAGCACATACCGGATGGCTGATTGGGAGCAGAATGTGTGAAAGAGAAAATTTTTTAGCTTTAGACGACCCCAAGACAACATTTACAAAGGCAGTTGAAGATGCAGCTCGGTTTAACTCTCTTCACTTCTCAAATATATTTGTATGAACAAACAGCAAAAAGAATATCAAAAGAGAAACACATACTTCTTCTTATCTTCTTCTTACTTAGTAATTTCCTCCTTATTAATTCAGGCTTCCTTATACTCACCTCTCTTTTACTTTTATTTGCACTTCTTCGTTCTCTCTTCATTTATTTTTACTCCTCTTCACGCTGTGCTTTCACTCGTCTTCAAGACTCGGCAGGGGTTCAGTGTTTATGTATAATATATAATATTAATATAGTACTCTCTCTGTCTTTTTCTGTATGCAATGGAGGGAGATACATGTCTTTCTTTGGGGCTGTCTATGCCTCCTGATTGTATTTACATGCGTTTATATGCAAAGCGGTGGTGCTGGGGCTGCTGAATAATATCTACGAATAAATGCAGTGCATGCACGTGTGCGTACATCCGGCTGTCTTGGAGTGTACGTACACCTTGAAGTGTACATACACCAGAGAGCCAGCTCTATATGTAGGGCTGCAGTGACGCCTTTTAGGGTTTTGCTTCGCTGCTGAGAGGCGAAATGCCCTCTGCAAAAACTGCTGTTCATTCTTTACGGGGTGTACATACACCCCAGGTTATAATAGACAGCTAGAAGGTAAATCAGCAGCGCATGTTAGACCTTGTTTGCTTTAGAAGAGAGCAGTAGACAGAGCGAGCAGAAGTAGAAGGAGGCAAAAGGAAAGCTGCGAGAAGAAACAGAAGAAATAATACAAAATATTAGGGGCCTTCTACTCCACAGGCACCACCATAGGGACAGCCGCCGGGTTAAATTCAATTGCCTTTGCGTGTTGAATTATTGCACAGCGCATGCGGTAAGCACCTCCTTCGCAGTCCATATACTGTAGAGTGTGTATGCATGCAGTATAGGAGAAAGGGTATATCATAAAGGAGATAAAATGCATGAAAAATTAAAAAGTAGAGTTCTTGCTTCCTGTTCAACTTGCCTTGAAGTCTTCAGCTGCATCTGGCTCTTGAAAATCTCCCTCTGGGCATTGCGGCTCTCCACACTTTGTGTAGCACTGTTCTCCTGGTTTCAGCTGTATGTACAGTTCAGCGTTTCTTCTTATTGCATATCTTTGAATTGAACAGACTTCATTTTATAATGCATTACCTTTTTAGCCAATTCAGGGGAACACTCTTTGTTCTTAGAACTCAACAAAGAGCAAAGGAAACGCCTCTCCAGTTGAGAGCAGCCTAGAGGGCAGTTTAGGTGAAGTTTTCTTGAATATGTTCGGTGTATAACATGCAGCTGCAGATACCTTGAGCTCCTTTTGCTGTTTCTTTCAGTGGCCTGGCTCTTAAGATGAAAGAACGCTGCCAGTCTGACGACGTAAAGATGCATTTCCGATGAATTTCAAATGTGCATCATTTAAATTTAACAAGCTAAATTAGGAAAAGAAGGGGAAACGCATTATATACTCACTTTCACCTTGCCCACTGCACCGCGCTTCCCCAGGCATAACACCGCAAGAAGACCAACACGTTGTAGAAGAAGTGCTGGACTCCGGCTTAATTTGTTTTGTTTTGTTTTGTTTTCTTTTGTTTTAATCTACTAATAATCAATTAAATAGCCGACGTACCACCAGAGAGTCGCATCGAGGGATGAAATGCCCAAAGTTTCCCATCGTGTCGATTCTGCATTTCCGTTTGCAAGTCACGAAGTAGAAAAGTAGAAAAAAATAAATCTCACTTCAAATGATTGCGAACAATCAATGAACAAACTGGAAAAATATTACTTATTGCAATTAATACCGCTCGAAATCTCATCTTCTTCTCTCTGTTCTTCTCTTCACTTCAAATAAAATACCCGCCTTTTGCGAATGCAATACCAATCAATTCGGGTGTATGTACACCTGAGTTCAATATTAGCGATTACATTCAGAAAAAGGAAATAGTGCCGTAATTGCTTCCTTTTTGTGCTCTGCTTCTTTAAGACACCATATTAAGCAAGAAAGGTGCAAATTTCTTCGTTGATTCCGAGAAAAAAATATGAAATTGTCGTAGCTCCCGCATAAGTTAGTCTTTACAGAGCATGTGGCATGCATTTTATTTTAAATAAAAAAGGATATGCGTAGCAAAGAGAGGAAACGGAAACGGTCATTCATCGACCCAAGTTTAAATATTCTTTTGTTCTTTTGTTGTTTTTCTGCTTTTTTTCACCAACTCAAGAAAAAATCACTACTCGGTGTTTTTTTCGCAAATGTTTTTGTCTAGACTTTGAACAGATGTCTATCTGTTCAATATACATATCTATATGTCTATACTGTTGATTTGTTCGGGGTCGTGGGTATATTATTGTGTTTGTTGTTGTGGCGTCGGATGGTTTCGAAATATTTGATATTGATTTATTTTCCTTATTCTTCTTCTGTTGTCTCCTCACTTCCTCTTAGCGAGCCTCTTGACTGATTTTTTGTATTTATGTTTGTGAAAATGCACTTAAACTTTTTAAATTCAATTCTCCTACCGCAGCTGTTCGTTCTAAGCTGTGGACAATGTCCTCGGCTTCTTGGACTTCTTCGGTTTTTCCTGTTTGTTGAATTGCATCGTTTGTTTATTGTATAATTTCGTTGAGGTAATTTTAATGAGAAACAAAAGGCGAATTACTGTGGCTCAGACGCTCTTCAGGAGGTAGATGCCTGCATGCATGTTTTATTGCATTCTTTTCTTTCTGAATTCTTGTTCTTCGCTTTTTTAACCTACGCATCCATTATCTTCGCTTCCCCCGAATTTGGCACGTGCGACTGTACGCATATTTGCATGATGTATACAGCGCATGCATGCACGCAGCACCGATGCGGAAGAAAAAGAAATTCAATTTTCATATTTTTACCGGTGTACGCGGCGTCCTTTCTTCTGGTGTTTGGGGAAGGGGTTTTGTGAATGCCTCTGCATCCTTTGCACCTGCAAGTTTTCCCTCTGCTCTTGCTGGAGAATTGCAATGTGTAGAGACAGAAACTTGGGTTGTACAAATACGCAGTTGTGCTTCTTCTTACCTTCAGCTATCGCTGCTGCCCGTTTCGCAGCACTCTGCTTTCGTGCTGCTGCTGCAGAGCTCAAGCTGCGGTGACAACCGCAGCAACGACAGCTTGTTTTCAGTGGAACACCGTCAACTGCGGCTTCTTTCCACTGGCCCAGCATGAAGAAGAAGAGAGAAACTGCACATAAAATGCGGCGTAGGAGCTTCATGCCCTTCATTATTTCGAGAATAATTTCAAATAAATGGAATTATTCAACTTTGAATTAAGTTTAGCACAGCTTTCGGTGTATTTTTCAACAAGGTTGCATGCCATCGTGGTCAACCCAAAAGATCGCTGTTCGTACACCTGAGAACCTGCACTGTTTGAATTGCAAGGAAAGCACCGACTTTCATTCATAAGAAATACCTTTATAATTAGAAAAGCATGAATAAATTTGAATTTTATTGTTTCTTTGTTTCATCATAAGTTGCAGCTGCTGCCAGTCTACACCTGTGGGCCTGGCGGTCCGTACCATTGCTGCGCACACGCTGATTCTGTTTTGTTGTTTTCAAGAAGTATTGTTTTCCCTTTTCTTTTCAACTTTCTTATAATTCATTTTTCTTTGTCATCTGAAACAAATGCCGTTGACGCATTCATTGAAACGCCTCCTCACAGGCGAGGATCGCGGAAGCGCTTAGAACCGTTCCTTTGCCTTTATAACCCTCTTGCAATTATTTTTGTTTTGTCTGCAATCTTCTTCTTTTCTGTTCATCTTTGTTTTCCCTCGGACGAGCCCCCTGTTCGAGGAATTTGAAGGATCGGTGTCCCAAACAAGGCATTAGAAAGAACCCTTTGTTGTTTCTTCTACAAGTACAGAGCAGACTAGCCTCTAAACAAACCCGCAAAATTCAAATATATACAACCGTCAATTTCTTTCACTTTCTGAAAGACAGTTAAACAGCAGATAACGCCGAGGCGACTCAGTGTTTAGTACAGTTGTTTTTCTGGGTTTATATCCCTCATATATTGTAGAGATATATTCCTCTCTACCGTATACACTGTATATACAAATATATATATACATATTATATGTTTAATACTATATATTCAACATATCAATTTTATTTGATTAGTACATCCTCTCTATATACAGGCAGCTAAGCTGCTTTCTAGGAAATGGACGGATATACCCCAAACCCTCCTCAAGACAATGCGACAGTCAACACTTTGCGCTGCCCTCCTCCTGGAGTTAATACTGGTGAGACTGCTGCTGCTGTTGTTGTTGTTGTTTATGTTGTTCTTGCTGCTGCTGCTGTTGCTGTTGTTCTTGCTTCCCCGCTGCTGCTGTTGCTGCTGCTGGTGGTGCTGCTGCTGCCGCTGTTGCTTTTCTTCTTGCTGTTGTTCTTGCTGATGCTGCTGCTTTCCTTGTTGCTACACTCATCTTTGCTGCTGTTGCCGTTGTTATTACTGCTGCTGCTGCTGTTGTCGTTGCTCTTGCAGCTGCGCTGCTGCTGCTGCTCTTGTTTTTGCTGCTGCTGCTGCTGCTGTTGCTGCATTAGTTATAATTTGAGTTGTGTGCAACTAAATAGCTTGGTACATAATATTTTTCTGCTTTTAATGGTGTAACAGGCGGAGGAGATGAAGTGATATATGTGCCGATGATAAATCAAACAATTCGAAGAAACCGCATTATTGAAGTGCCTGAGGTGCATGTCATAGAGAAACTTGTCCCGAAAATTACAGTTCAAGACGTCATCAAAAAGGTGCCCAAAGTTGAAGTCCAGTGGGTCGAAAAAATCGTCGAAGTCCCCCAAATCAAAGTAACCCTCAAACCCTAAACCCTAAACCCTAAACCCTAGGCCCTTAGCAGCAAACCCTAATGAAAAACCCTAAATTCTTCTGTTCAAGTTCTTCAATTAGAAGTATTGAAATGCCTTTTATCGAGTTTTGTTGCGAAATATTATCAAGAAGTTTGTTAAGGAGATACAATTATTATTAATTGTATTACTACTATTACAAACTATTCTATTTTACTCTTTTGTTGCTGCTGAATATAATGAAAAGATTTGTTGAAGTGCTTTAAATAGTAATACTAATAATGAATCTTCTTGCCTCTGATGATATATATATATATATATTTATGTATACATATTTGTATGTATGAATATATATATATATACATATATATATATATATATTTCTGTTGTTTATATTAACGAACAAATTGATTGAATTGCCTGAATGTTTCCACCAGGATAAAAGTAAATATGAGTATATATAAGTAATATGACATGTGAAGTTAAGCAGAAAACTTTTTTTAAAAAATAACCTTGTGTTTAATTGTGTTTAATTAATTAATTAATTATGCTACAGGTAATAAACAAGATTGTCGAAGTGCCTCAGATCAAAGAAGTTGTTCGCTTCGTCCCTCGCGTAGAAATTCAAGAAGTTGTCCGCCACATCCCAAAATTTAATATTCAAAAAATTCAAAAATTCGTCGAAGTCCCTCACGTACAAATCGTAGAAAAAATTGTTGAAGTCCCTCAAATTCAAGAAGTTATCAAATATAAAGTATGTTTTGCTGATTATTTACAAATCAATCAACAAATAAATAAATAAATAAATAAATAAATAAATAAATAAATCTATATATATATAGATTTATAAATGTATATATATATATATATGTAAATATATATACATGAAAATATATACATGGATATATAGATATATAAATATATAAATATATAAATATATAAATATATGGAAATAAATAAATATATATATAATATATAAAGATATATTTAAATATTTTGTGTGCTTTGTGTGTTATTATATGCATTTAGGAGAAGATAGAAGTGGTGGACATCCCTGTAGAAAGAGTGCGTCGCGTGCCGAAGATAAATTATAAAATTGTCGAACGCATGCATGCAATCCCTGGGGCTGTAGAGTTGCTGAACATTCCTCAAGAAACTGTCGTCACCAAACCCGTCGTTGAACTCATCGAAAAAGTCGTCCCCGAGCCTGAAATACAGGTATAATATATATATATATATAATATATATATATATTATATTATATATACATATATAGATTATATATTATATATACATATATAGATTATATATTATATATACATATATATAGATTATATATATATATATTATATTATATATACATATATAGATTGTATATATATTAGATATTTATGTTGCATTATATATTATATATATATTTATTTATTTATGTATTTATGTAGTATATATATGTGCTCCTATCTACCCACCAGTACCTAACTACTAGCTATATATCTAGCTATTGAAAAGATTATTCAAAAGAACCGATAAACATCTCTAGCAGTTAAAGACTCCGAAAGAAGACTCCCCCAGGCTTAATATATATTTATTGAAGATTTATATCTTTGTTTGTGTTGTTAATTGAATATTATGTATTTGAATGATCTATTTTTTACTGTTGTTTAACAACAATATAATTTTGATTGACGATACATATATATATATATATATTTCATTCTATTATATTATATGATTAGTTTGCGTATTTATTTGCTTTTGTTTCTATTGCTTCTTCAGGAGTTTGTTGTTGAAAACCCTATACCTGTCCCCTCTTCATTACCCCCTGTTGAATTGCCTGTTGAAGTCCCGGTGTATATCGACGTTCCGCAGTATTACCCAGTAAAAGGAAAAGTTATTCCTGTTGAAAAAGAAAAAATCTACGAAAAAATCGTAGAAGTTCCGGTGTACGTACACCTCAATAATTGTACTAATAACACATTATCATCCTATTAATATGTTATAATAATAAACAATAAATAAATAATATTAATAATAATAAATAAATAAATAATAATAATAATAAATAATAAATAATAATAATAATAATGTTGGTGTGTAAACGCAATACAATAAATATAATAGAATAAATATAAAATAACGTAATGTAATAAAATTTTTTTAAATAAAACAAAATAAAACGCAGTAATATTTACAGGAAAATACTGCTGAATCAGCAGCATCAGCATCTGCAGCAGAAAGAGTTTGAATATATAAATAAATATATACATATATATACAACTATATATATTATATATATGCTTATATATACATCTATCTCTCTCTCTCTGTATATATATATAGATATATATATACGTATATATATATATATATGCATCTATATACATATATATATACATCTCTATACATATATACATATATACATATATATATATATATATATGTATGAATAGCTGTTTGTGAATATGTTTAGACCTGTACTAAAGCAGAAGGTGTATATATACATACATATATATATATATATACACCTTGTGACTATGTGTAGACCTGTACTAAAGGAGAAGGTTCGCGTAGTGAAAGTGCCGCGGGAAGTGCCGGTGGAGATATATCGCGAAGTTTTGCTGCCGAAGTTTGTCGACAAGTTTGTTGCTGTTCCTCATCAAGTACCTTTTCTTAAACCCCCTCCTGTTATTCAACCTGTTATTCAAAATGTAAGCTATATATATAATATAATATATATAATATGTATAATAATATATATATAATATATTTATATATCATATTTATCTTGTATTGTTCAATATAGTAGTTGTATGCATCTCCTTTTCTCATATCTCCGCCTGTTATTCAACCTGTTATTCAAAATGTAAGCGAATTAAAATATAATATTTATATAATATAAAATAATATAATTATATATATATGTTGTTTATATAATGT
>NW_013547152.1:0-17167 GCF_000499425.1 Eimeria acervulina
CTAAGAATAGCTATTCCGCATGGCCCCTTTTTCATCTGCATCATGAAGCGCCTTCAATAAAAAGACTCAATCGATTTACACATCCAAACGAACATTGCACGAACTGAGCGGTCGCACGCGTCCGCCTACAGCAACGTCCCGCGCCTCCTCAAAAGTCACCCTTGTCTCGACAATGCGCTCGTTGCTTAGCAGACTAGCAATCTACTTGTTCTCTCTGAATTTACTCAGTAAGGGGTGTACGAGGGAATTGAAGACTGCAGAAGAAATCCTAGACTTACTTTCTGGAGATGCAAAAACGCCACTATCTCCATCCAAGCAGCGGAATGAACGAGGCTATTGGTGTCCTGGACAAACTCGTCAGTTCGCCGCATGCCCAAACACGGATCCAAATAACCGGAAAGTGTACTTGCAAAATGATGCACGGAGAGTGGATGCACCGACGCCAAAGTTGTCAAGAGTGGCGCAGGGATATACCATCCATGTAGTGAACCGGAGATTTCGTATAGTCGCAGCAGCGCTCTCCAAACAACGAGCGCCATAGCCTTCGTCTTGAGACGTTCCTTCGTGAGTCGCGCTACCAGAATACCACGAAGCTGTCAAACGCACTGCCTGGAAGACGCATGGAAGGTAAGTGGCATCTTAGCTGGAAGCACATACGGGATATGAATCCAAATTGTAGATGTAGAAAGGTGCACAGAAGCCTGACTACGTAAAATCTCTCAGCGAGTTTAGATTTAGATAACAGCACGTCAAACTTGATGAAGTGACACATCCCGAGCCACTGTCAAACACACAGCGGCTTATGCGGACGAGTAATGGCCCAGTATTTGCTGCTGCTCTAGAGACAAAAGCAGAATGGTACGCTTTGGGAAGGCGCTCTTGTTTTAGAGTGGATGCTCCTTACGTAGTTAATGCTGCAATAACTTTAAGTTAATAAAGCAATGCGGCTAGCATGTCCGAAGAACAATTGTCAAGCGAATAGAGGGCTGTACATTTCCTGCATTACCTTGGACAAAATCCGAATACCAACAAGCAAAAAAGAGCATTTTTGAATAACGTGCAAAAGGCAGAACCATTCTTCGTTGCTGCTGCCGCGGTGAGCTAGCCAGCTAACGTACAGGAACCGTGCTCCTGTCCATTAGCTGACGGGAGCACAGTTTAGGGATTGCCATTTAATCATTACGATAAAATATGCCTGCCGTATACTAAAACTATGACGTCTTCCCTAGAGCGCCAGGGTGCCGCCAACAGGTCATCCTTAGCCACAGCTTCCGGTAAAGGCGCGAGTAGAACCAGGACGGTTGTGTGAGTTGGATGCTCACAACCTGCATACGAATAGTTCTATGAAGGAGTCAGCTTATTTCTCTGTTCGAGCGAAGCACGGCTCAAACCAGCAAGCATAGCAGATCTAGTGGGCATGCAAACACGTAGGACTGCGTCGGCGTAGACCCAGTTTTGCGTGGGGCACGTTACACCTGCCCATGCATCATCCCAACGCATAGGCGCACTTCCTGGGAAGACGATCTGCAGTGGAGTCGTACTGCACAATGCAACATCGTGCATGCCTAAGCAAATACACGCCACACCTAACACCCCCTCAAATACTTGGCTTCTACTTGTCGTAACAGATCGAATGGTTACCTCAATCGGAGGCCTCACGCCTCACACACTCCCCGCATAACAACACCCAGTATCCACAGTTGCCGCCACTGTGGTTCCTCCAGTATACTGGAAGTGCACAAGATACGCACAATCTGCAATTGCAAAGCATGCACACAGTTGCATGACCTGGCTACTATTGCCTCAGTTGCGCGGTGTCATACAACCAGTACGCAGCATCTGTCGAAGCCCCCCAAACATGAAAACCTGGAGCCAGAAAGCCAACTCTGCGAATTTGCAAAGGTGCAAATCACTGCGGAGACAGTGCTAGGGACTAACAGACTGATCTCGAAATCAACTGGAATTTTCCTGTATCTATGCAGTGGTCAGTCTGCTGTCGTAGTCTCCGCACGCCTTCTCCTACCATCTCTGCATCCAGACCGTCCAGCCTTCAGTCTACATACTGCACACTAATCTGTCGGCACAGATGCGAATAACCGCATGCCTTTCATTCTGCAACATCTGCACTTTCCTGCAATGCAACAAAACCACATCCACGTACTTGCTGCTCTCCACATGACAGCCAGCCAGCTTGCGACTGTAGAGCCTAACGTGCGTCTGCCCGGCCGGATTCGCACAGTGTCCCACCCACATATACCTACCCGGAGAGCGATCCAGAGTGCTATAAAATGTTGGCATGTCTCCTGCAAGAACAAAGAATGGCTTCCGCTTTGATGCAACGCACTATCTATGCCCCAAAGAGGAATATGTGAGCATCATGCGCCTCCGATCAATGGGGAGGCGAATGATGCTCCCGCACGTCATGCAGAGTGAGGGTGCTGATATCCGTTTTCCACGCAAGATGTGACCTTGGAAATGTAGTCGCATGACTGTTTCAGCGAGCACGCGACAAGTGCTAGGCGAGCAGATGCGCAGCCACGCAATACAACGCCAGGGGAAGCCACGTCAAAAACGTCATAGCTGTCTCCCGTTTTAGCACTCATGCACGGCACCCGAAAAAGCATTCAAATGAGTCTAGAATAACTAACCATCTGAATGTCAAGCAACGTACATGCATATAGGTAGAAGACCGTTAAATGAGGGTTTTTCAAGAACTGAATATTGGATGTACAAGCCATGTACCTTCGAACTAGTGTTCCCTTCTGATAGATATGTTACCGGCAGCCAAGAGGCTATCTTTACCGGTCACCCCCATACCCCCACAGGCATACGCACCTCACGTCAGCACCTGCTACCCTTTTGCTACGACAACACCTATAAGAACAAAATACCAACCAAACTACCGCCACGTTGTGCTGACCCCTTTGCTTTGAGAGACCGTTGGACTATTGTGTAGAAGAATGGCTATGTGGAATTGCGTCCCAACAGCTGGACTTGCACGCGGCTAGCTATGCAGGCAGCACTTCGCGGCACTCTCCGAGTGCGCCAACCTACAAGCTATACAGAAAGAGCCGACGCATATGACAATCGCCCAAAACGCCTCGAGTTTTTGCGCCCCATGCAAAAAATAGCTGGGCACGGAGAATCACCTATCGGAAAAATTGTATTACTAATGCCAGCTGCAGGTGCAAATCTGGAATAGAAAGACTTCAAACGCAATGAGCACCGGTCCGCAGCAATTGATAACTTCTTAGCAATGCGTCTAGTGAGCAAACCTGTGCCTTTAACATCAACAAAATACCCCACAGACCACTCAGGGTCCATCATATGTTACCAGGAGTACCGATGCAGTATTGGGGTCGTCTTTGTTTCAGACGAGTTGCCCCTGCTTTGGCGGTACAGGCTATCCTGTCTCGCGCACTGCGAGGAGACGGAGCGATACCATAATCAACAATGCTACAGGGGATTTTGTAACGCACGCGCTTAAGAAATAAATCCTGATTTCTTCTCCGCTGTGCAGTAGAAGCAAGAAACAGCACTTTAAATGTTGTGGAACCATTCAAACGATGCATGTGGGAATGTGTAGATGGCCGTCAGGCTCAATCGTTCCACATCATGATCCTTCCATGTGCAGGCTCCCTTTCCTCGACGCTTGCTGGGGGACTTCAAGAAACAAAAGGGAGAACACCACGCCACCGAAGTGCACATACACTTCGTTTGCAAACATCCATATATCATAAAAGAAGGGTCGGGTTCTACGCATGTAAACGTTGCATCTTTCTCTCATAAGAGCCTACAGCCTGAACAGTTCACGCGGGAGCCCTTCACGTATAGATTGCTTTTAAACAGAACGGTACATTTAAAAGCCATCCCCTCAGACACTAAGGGCAAAGACCCAAATGGCATGCAGCATTCTCCCTGGAGTCGGTCTCGCTGCACCATTGCAACAAAGCTAGATATCATACACAAATCCCGTGGTCAGAACACTCAAAACAGCACTTTTCAGCAACGAAGCAGAATAGGCGCGCTGTACAAGAGCTTGCACAGCCTTCCAAGATCGAAGCTCACTTCCTGCCCGATGCACCAAACCAAGTATATGTCGTAACGATAAACAAAGAAAGAAGTGCGTGCTGCTTCGTTCGCCTCCGACACAGCAGTTTGCAAGCTCCACAAAAATCTCAGCGTACTGAGTCAAGAGAAAAATATGTATGGAAGATCAGACATCCTCCGCATGGGCGGCAGCTCTAAAAAGAGGAGATATGAGCAAGTAGCGCAACACACGTACATTAATATATATCTTTCAACAGCATGATGTCACAAAAGGGCCTAGCAACGCAACAAGACTACGAACCCAGGCAGCACCATGGGCTGGCTCAAAAGGCCCATCCCTCGTGGGCGCTTCATTTCTCTACACTGCAACGGAAGAGCTACTGTGGTCAGGTCTGTGGCTATCCGCACCTGAATTTAGTCACACACTCCGCCTCGTCTGGGCAGATATATCAAGCCGTGAATCTGGTGACCCACAGCCTGCGCTCATGAGTGCTCTCCAGAGTGCGCCAACCCAAATTCACGCATGGTCCTCCCGACCAACCACAAGGAATCACGTATTCACTCTGATGGCCAGCACAGAGACGATACATACGCCATGCCCCGCGAGGCCTCAACACCTGGAAAAACACATTAACACGAACCCATGCCAATATATGCCTGGCCTGTCTTTGGAGATTTCACTTTGATTAGGTCACGGTCCAGAGAGCAGCCCAAGTCAAAAGCTGTGCTTCGCGTGAATTAGACCAGCAACTGCGCAGTTGGTCATGCGTGATACACGGAATCCCTTTTTCCAAAACCGTTTCAAACCGTACCTTCTGAAAAATAAAAGGGAGCGAAGGTAGACTCCACACCATTTTAGGCATGTCGTACACTATCTTCTCATCTTATTAGCTGATGCCCCATCTTCCCCGGTTAACAGCGATAACACCTAATAGCAGGAGGGGCTAGTCTGCCAATGAGGAAAATTACCTTCTGTTTCGAGCAGGACAGCAACATGCTCTACGTTTGCATTTGTATTTGCTGAAATCCCTCCAACAGATACACGAAAATCTCTACAGCGGCCGAAGGGTTCCATAGGCGGTGTGGCGTCCAAGCCGCATATTCTTGTCAACCTAAGCCGACTGAGTAATGCCTACGGGTATGCTGGCACTAACGGATGGACAACTAACTATCACACGCACTGGGCAACCAGATGCCTATGCTCGTGAGCATCTTGCTGCAGGGACAAAGAACTGACGAGCTGGTAGCAGGCCAAACGTGCACCTAATGCACTACCGCCGCATAGCACACTGTACTTTTTTGAGTGAACGCCACCTGTGCAGCTAAAAGGGCACCAACTGCTGGACCTCTTTGCTGATACACCGAGTACTATGGCTCTGCCGACGTCCTAGGGCGAATGAGCCAGAGGCACAATGGAATAATTTGCTAAAGCTAAAGCTAAAGCTCTAACTGGTGAAGCAGCCGGAGCCTTCATCGATTAAAAGAGAAGCGTGCCTTACTTCAATGCCCATCTGCAAGCCTGATAGTTATCTGGCGTATTCGTCATACGCAGGTCACAGGTATCAGTAGGGTGTTACTGTCCACGACGGTGAGAAAGCAGGGCCTGCGGTGTGTCAGTTCAGCAAACCAAAACAGACGTCCTCGACAGAGTATTCAGCAAGAACGTATGCCCCTACTCGTGAGAATATGGCGGCGCCTGCCCCGCACGTTGGTGCATTCTCCCGACTTCCATACGATGACACGCTTAAGTGTCCATTGAGGACATACACTGCCACTCTGACGTGTGAACAGAGCCCACTCAGATAGAACAAGGCAGTGAACAGGGATGCTCCAACGCACAGTCTGCAGATGCCGCGCATTTGAGCCACCCCCAAGACGGACATACGCCAGACGGCTTTTCCCCTGCCTACACTGTGTATAAGCATTCCAACGTCTAGGGCATAGCTGAACGCAACCGATAACGCACCGGAATTTCCTACTCTCGCCTACGGCTGTCACGAGTCCAACATGTCAGCTCAAAGCTTAAAATGCGCGTTTAGGTACGAGCGGCTCCCGAAGGTCATGGCCGAACTTCCACTAATGGCAAAGTGGGCTGTACCAGGCACATGCACCAATGGCGCGCGTTGGTGCTTGCTAACACATGGAAACCAAGTGCACGCGGCCTACATGGTGGAGGACTTGGGTTGAGACGCTTGTCCGGTGGTAAAAACCAAATGAACACGGCCTAAACGTCGACGGATGATGTAAAGACCCTTTTTGACCCCGCAGAGTGGGCTGAAAAAAGTTAGGGGCTCGGACCAAAACTCACATCCTGTCCGCCAAGAAATGCCGCCCCCAGTACGCCATTAAGTTAGTTCGCTTATGGCGCCCGACGCTGCGGCAAAAAGTAGGCAACTCATATGGTCCGCAATACTACGATGCACGCAAATCAAACTTTGTGTATGCAAAAGACCCAGAAGTTAACCGTGTTGCTTTTTGGCGGTTTGAAGAGATGGCCACGCTTGGAATATTTTGGAGCTGTGAATTGGAGGGTCACAAGGGTGGCCTACACGCTACATCAAACAAGAGGCGGCAGCTCAAACAGTCAAAATATATGGGCTGTCACTCCGTTCCGAGAAGCGCGCACCGTCACCAACGCCAACGTGTCGACAACCCGTGGACCGCAGATAAAAAGAGCGTCCCATGCACACACGACCAGCGTTGCATCCCCGCAAGCTCAACATAACAACATAACAAAACATGCAGCTCGTCCCTGCCAGACAGACCTCCCAGACGCGCAACGACTCACGAGCTGTATTGCCACAGCATGGAAGCACATCTTTCATGCATTACTATTGAAACAGTGGTACGCATGGCTGCACAGAAGTATACCGAACGACCAGTCATTTCCAAGGTGACAAGGCCGTCGTGATTGGTTACGTTTAAACCGTCAGGGCCCTACAACTTAACCCCTACACTCCCGCAATACAGGCCAAAACCGTCACCTCTAGCGGTGCTGGAAACTTGCGTTCTGGAACAACGACATGGCAGACGATGCAAACAGAATGAGAAAGCCTGAACGTAATCCAGGCAGTAACGCTTGAAAGCTAATTATATATAACTGCTGAAAATTGACCTCGTGCTCACGCCCAGCATAAAAAGCGAAACCAAGGAACGCATCCACCACGGTATGCAGGTACAACTCTTCGACCATCACCTGAGCCACTGCCAATGCACACCCCGTTCAACGTCTTGAGGAGGGCGGTTGACGACAGCCAACTCAAAATCGTCTTGAATTGAAAACGCACTTCCTGAGTCGGCGCTTCCGCAACGCTGTCCAATCGGCCGGTGTAGGCTTCTTGCACCAAAAACCTGGCAGTATTTCACGAGGCTGTGAAATCTGTCTGTGAAGACCCCGTGCACGTGAAAGCTGACAGTCTTCCGCAACACTGTAGCTACACGCTCACGATCCTTCTTGCTACACCAGTAGCACCTGTCCGTGTAGTCTCCAAGCTTCGCGGCAATCCATCCCGTCAACCGAATGTGATGCAGTCCACGTCTTACTATGATCTACTGAGGGCATGACACTTCGACAAACGCATCGGTAAAACGCCCTGGATCTGTACTATGCGCTTACAATCTGATCTTCCTCGTTCGTCAACCGCCTGTGACCTGCCTGAACCTGAACAGAACCACAACCAGTGTGCCGCGTCAAACCGCTTTCCAAACTTTATTGCAACGTCGTTCTTCTTCTGCACCACGGGCAATCCCAGGTGAACTGGCTTCGCTGGCAGATGCAGACCATGGTCACTCCCTAGGTGCATTGCTTAAGACTCTGCTTTCATGCCACATCGGGCTACTGGAGGTGTTTTGGGAGGCTTATCGTACCTTTTGTAAAGAAAAGCCAACACCTCGTGCGCCAAGACGTTCGTTTGAATACTTAACAGTCCCCTTCTTCCATAACCAGGGGTGAGCCATAAGACATGGACAAATGCATCTAAGAGAAACAACAAGTTTCTGAGTGCATGCCTAGATATTTGCCACGCTTTGTGCCTTTGAAAGACACTTTTTTCCAATATTAGTTCAACCGCCAACACGTTTAGCAGTCCTGCAGAAAGCCGTGAAAATACGAACACGCCAAGTTCGTCAGCAACATGGATTTCCGGTGAATCGGTATTTCCTTTTTCGCATATAAGCACAGTGGTATGCATTCTTGCTGCAATGTGCGTTGAGCAGCCTTGGAGACCCACCTCCTGAGCCAGGCACCTGCACACACTTGCTGAGCCAAGCAACTGCCGCTCCTCTTTGCCACGCATGACTTGATACAAAATCGCATGCCCATGAATGTTCACTCTCAAATACATAGTTCATTCCTAAATACATGCACACAAAAACTGGAAGGTCACATAGACCAGCAAAAGTTCGTTTCAGCGCCGGCAACGAACACACCAAATCGTCAACACCTTGTCCCTTCATCTTCTCATCCACCCAACAAGAACCATCAGGGATAAGAACAGCTACGGTTGAGCGTGTACCAATCCTTGGCAAAATCCCACGCCATCTACCAATGCACACTTGTGCTTGTAGATGCGTCTGCGCACTTCCTGCTCGCGGCAGCACCTGAGCGCTTCCACGCAGATTCTTTTGTTTAGCTAGCTGTACTTCTATATCCACAGCAGATATAGCTAACCCGCTGAATTTATGCCCACTATTTTGCGCTGTTAACGTGCCCGTAGATGCGGCATTAATTGTTCCTGCAGTTTGGAAGTTCGCCACCCGAACAAACATACTCTCTAAGGATGCCAGAACGGTGTAGACGAACACGACCTATCGCATCTCCGAAGCACTTTCACATGCTGGCGTATTTCTTTTTAACACAGCAAAATGGAATATCAGAAACGGTCTAGCTGTCCGTAGTGCGGCCCTGATGCCTGCATTCTCAAGTGTCCAAAGTGAAGGCATCGCATAGTAATGAACTCCACCTGCGTCATGAGCTAATCGAGTCAAGGAACCTACTTGCTGCAGATCGGCCAAAGGAACATCGCATCCATCTTGCAATCACGGCATTATAGTGTTTCGCCAAGGCAAACGCAATGAACGATAACGCAACCCATAATCCATTACTCAGTAGCAACCGCTGAGCTGAATAAATGAACGTGGTGTAGCAGACACTGACACTACCTTCTTGGCTGTCCCCTTCTTGTTTTCACGTGTCCTTGAGCATCCTGCTAAGCCCAGCCGTGACCCGAAAATAATATGCCGACCCCGCACAACACGAGCAAAATGGCAATTCTAAGAACAGCTATCCCGTATGCGTCCTTCTCAACATGAATCGTTCAGTTCCCCATGAAACATTTAATTGATCCACAAATCCAAACGACGATGTGCGGACTGAGCTGCCACATGCGTCGACCTCCAACGACGTCCCCTGGCCCCTACTGTACCAAACGGGGACAGACAAATTGCACAACACTCTCTTTCACGCGCTGCCTACGAATTCATGTGGCCCCCGTTGCTAAGCACCACGAGACGTCGGTGCGCTTTCGTGTGTCTACGCAGAAGGACCAGGACAAAGGGTTTCCGGATTACCTTCTGCGCTCTACTACTTACTCTCTATACATTCATGGACGCTCACATGCATCGAAGCTGAAGGACAGAAGCGGTCATTCCTTACCTGAGCTATCCCTCCAGTCTGCAGAAAGCCCAAACATGCATCCATGCAAATATGAAGAAAACGCTTGTGCAAAAGGGTATACCAGCTAACCTCAAGCTACGCCAAATGTTTCGATCTTGGGAAGTGCACCTCCGTGCGAATGACCCGACGGAAGCGGCAAGGCAGTACTAGTAGGCAGTATGAGGGGAAGCCCAGGATGATTAGCAACGCAGAAGCACAGCATCACTCGCCTCAGGTGAGCGTCAAGGGTTTATGCTCGACAGGCGTCGCGTTTAACTCGCTTCCAAAAGTAACGGGAAGCTGCTGAACGGACTTGCTGAGCAAATTAGAGACATGCCAAATCCAAATGGCACGCAGGTGAAATACGTTGTATGTTGCTTGTTCAGCTGCTTCTGCGAGTTACTGCTCTCCCCCTTCACAGCCGACGACTCAGTTGGCTGCGTGCTCCCGAACCGCGCAAACAGAAGCCTTCAGAGGGTTGCCATGAAGCAGTGCTGGAAACAAAGCTGCCGCGATGTAGCTCCTTTGAGCGTATAGAATCATAAAGGCTACATGCAAGCCCTAGCTCTATTTTTTGTTGAATTGCAAGATAGTGGGTACCACCAGTTCCAGCAGGCCAAAGACGTGGTATTGTCATTTGGATCTGCAACTGATTCAAGGATAGCCTCCTGTGCTGATTGCAATCCCTAGTAGCAGAATCACCCAATCGAGTGGTTTCCGATCTGTACTCACCAGGAATAGGAGCAAATACACTGCACTTGGCAAGATGAAGGTGCTCAGCGTTTTCCTGAACTATAGCTGGAACTGCTTTATCAGTTCGAATTCGCACAATCTTCGTCAAGCATTTCACAGGCTGGTTGGTGCAAGAATTCTCACGCACGTTCAGCGCACCGCCAACCATTTCTGGTTGCTCAGACCTTCCGTCGAAGGAACAGCTCAATCCAAGAGGACTGCTGAGGGTATTTGGGCTGGCAACAGTACGTTGGCCGGGTGCCGATCAAAGACATATACTAAATACCCGCCCGAAGCACGTTTTTCGTTAAGCCTTCCAGGCTGGCTGAAGCAATAACACTTGCTCCGTTAGCCCCTGATACACCACTCACTTTCTGCGGTGCAGACACTTTTAAAATATGCAGCGCTCTCAGCCACCAAGATCCCAGCCAGTTGCTTTCATCTGCAGGTAAAGTGAGCGTTTACTCGTGATCGTCACCTTGTTCCCTGGTCACAAACAACCATACAGCGAGACGCTGTTCGCAACCTGCGTGGGACTCACGGCCTGTTAGCATATCCAAGCACACTGCTCAACGAAGAAGGTTAACCTTCAAACCTCCCTTGCGACCTACTGAACTGTTCACTTTCAGGGAGGATGGTGTATTATATAAACCTTTACTTAAGCATGTTACGGCAAAATCGATTATCCACGTGCACTGGCAGGTTACGAAATTTTCCGTGGACTGTTTTCTCAACTTTTCGGGAACGCGGACCAAGGACAGACCAGAGGCAATCATTTGTAACGGCAAAGCAAGACAGACCGGAGGAAGTGTCTCGCGCTAGAATGTATTAAACACCTAACTGCCTTGGCGCAAAACACAGTTGTAACCGCACCTGAGAGGACTGGCAGGCTTATGCTCACTTCGCGAGACCGACTGGAATATCTTGCGGAGCTATCTTCCAGTGTATGTAATGGCGCCGCTTCCGTAACACGGTCCTTTTCAAGCGCCGGTCGCGGATGCCTTGCATAACTCACCGCCTGTGTATGGATGTTTTTAGCGATCCCGCACCTTTCCTAATTCCAGGAGTGAACAGCCGTCTAAAGTGTCTAAGGAAGGCCACGCAGTCATCCTCGAGCACTGTTCAGTCATCTATCATTGAACGCCAAAGTGGACGAAAGAGCTGTGGATGGCACTCTATCAGAATGCCCTTCCCCTGTTAAGTGGAGGCGTAAACAGGTAGGTAAGTGGATTGACGGCAGCGCGACCGCACTTGCTAGGTGGAAAAGAAGTCCGTTATTGGCATGCTGCCACAATTGAAGCATGTCTCTGCCATTGTTCAGTGGTGTCCTGCTTGACTCCACGGACTCTCTCCAGACGAACTTTCTGCAGCGCAGAGAGACAAGACAAGAAGCTTTAGAGCTGACGCAAGGCAAGCCCCCTGCCGTCCAACGACGCAGACCTAGAACCCAGTGAAGCCATCACTTTCTTTACCAGCGGCTAAGTGAACAAGCCTCTCCCGCATGATTCATGGTTATGACTGACTCAAGAAACAAGAGATCATACCAAAACACCTACCGAATGATTTTGGGTACACCGCACTCGAGAAACGAGGCACTGTTCCATCCAGTTGTCCCTACACCGTTGGCAACCGTCGAAGTGACTGTTTGTCTACAAGGGATATGCGGGATCACGCGCCAAAACGTTTTTGCAGCATTTTCGCTTCACACCCCTAACGATGAAGCATGAAACAACTCAACTCCATGTAAACAAACAACATCCCTGGGAAGATCGTTTGGTGTGGATGGAAAGAATACCGCATATGCGTACTAGTCAGCTCCAACACTACATCGAAATCTCTGAGGTATCGTTCACACTAAAACGACTGTTTCTTGTGCGAATTGTCTCCAGAAGGAAAGAGCCCTCCTGCTTTCGTGTTCTGCAACTGCGCCGCAAACTAAAAATACCGAGAAGCTCACAGCCTGCATTCGTGAGGTAAGTATATCCACGAACAAATCGATTGCACCAGGACTACCGAATGCCCCGATTGTATCGCCGTCGGTACAACTGCTGAAGGTCCGCATGTGTGCTGAACATCCGCTGACAGTCATCTACCGGGTTGGGAGGCGTGTTTTAGATTGGGCTCACATTGGCCGTTAGTCCAGATGCTGCGTCGCATGCGCTACGCGAGTTATTCGAAAGAAAAGCATGACACTAGCAAGACGGACCTTTAGCAGCTTTCCCAGAAAGACCACTCACTTTCTATAGTAGTAACCCCACAAGAGCTCCAATGTTCCAGTTAACGCCTGTTTTACACTAGCAGCTCTGCACCGCCTTGTTTATGGAATGTCATGACAGTAGGGAGATACGTATAGTCGTCTGTTTAGGCCTTTTCCATTGTGTCAACTGGGAAAGAGTGCTAACTTACTGCCTATTTCAAACAGCGAATACGTTTAAGCCACCCCCAAGCACCTAGACGTAGCCAACTGAAGTTGGTAAAAGCAAACAATGCACTGCCTGGATCAGCCATCATCGGGCGTGGGCCAAGGCGAAGCATCTCTCAGAGAGTGTGAAGACTAAAGGTTGCAGCAGCATTCGTCCACGAAATACTCACAGACGAACCAAAGCAGACGCACATTCTGCGGAACAGAGAGTACTTCAATTAAGCACGTCTTGGACTGTAAGCAAAGGATTGACAGCCTCACTTGGAAAAGCAGCAAAATAAGATTACTGAAGAATACTCCTTGGACACCGGCGTAGACATATGGCGTGAACCTGTCAGATTCAAGGGTTCACCACTGTAGCTCTAAACCGTGTATGCAGCAACACGCACTTCCTGAACGCAAGCTAGACGAGACTGCGTCAGGCTGTACAGGTGCATATGCACCATAGGCAAGGGTGCAAAATTTTGGCACTTGTATGGAAGAAGCCTAGCGCGCCTTTGAACACGTGCAAACCCACAAACTTAGCCGATAAGAAACCTGGCGTTCCAAGCCTTGTCAGGACGGCCCTTGATGCAAGCGCTAGTCAAGGAAATGCTCTCGAGCACGCAAACCAGGCGTTGTCCGCTGCAGCATTGTCTAAAGCAATACACTGCCAACTGGGTAGGCCCAACGCTGGCAGTTTTTGGCACAGTGAATTGCTGCTGTGCACCTCTAACTCCCAGAGCCCAGCGTTTGCGGCAGCACTCATCCGCAAGCAAAAGCCGTACGTCCTGATTCATGCAACAAATGGGACCACGTATCCTCCCTGCTTTTTCTGCGTCCACGCATATAAGAATTTCCGTGCTGGCTTCTATAATACGACTGCTGCGTCAGCCGGCTACCGCCAGCAACCGAGCAAATGGACCAATGAACGCATGTGTGTCAGGAAGTATCAGCAAGCAAATCAAGCAATTTATAACGATGCCGCACTTCCTAAGCTCAAGCAATCATATTCTATCACTTAGAATTTCTTAATATGGCAGACCACGCAATAAACAAATCAAATGCCCGAACGCGACTCCCCGCTTCCTGCGCAGGCAACAAAAACTAGAGCTATATGATTTTCACGAGCAACCTGAAACTATTAGGTTGGTAAAGCACAAATATGGGAACACGCAAGCTTCGCTGAGGTCATGGACTCCTTTCATAGGTTTTATCCTGAGTAATACGTTGCATGCACTGTTAGCTGCATTTGGAGATTGAGTGCACAACAAATCAAAACGAACACGTTCACATATCATGTTGAGCCATGTATTCACATGGATTCCCATCGCCAATATGTAAACGCACAGTCTGTGCATCCAATTTGACACAAAGAATCCATGAACCAAAAGGCAATGGTCACACGGCCGCATGCCTTTTGAACATGTCGATTAGGCCCGGCTCCAAAATCGCCGCTTTTATGCATCTACTGCCTAACCTAGCCTGAACTCTGGCGTGGACCGCTTAACACAGCGCGCACTAGCTGCAATAATCCGTGGATGATCTCACTCCAACTAAGTGATCCCAAGAAGGCGTTGATGATGTGCTGGACAAGACGGCCCCCTAGGAGAGCGTCCATAAACGCTGTGGAAAATATGTTCATTAGTTTTTTTCATACATATTGGTTGTGTACACCGGTCTTTGTGAAATACCATACCGCGGAAGAGAACTGGCAACTGGTGGGGAGGGCATGCAGCTGTGTATAAGTCAGCATACTCGCTGAGCATCATAAAGCAGGAGCTGTGGATGCGCTAAGCATGAATACCTTCCGCAGCTTGTTTGTTTATCTTCTGCGTGTGCTTATTAAATGAAACATATATGCTCATTGTTCGGCTTGCACGCTACAACGTACTCTGTGTGTGCGGCGCCCAAGAAACGTTCAGCCAGCTTCGTGCCGTTCGTCTTTGTCAAGCTGGCTTTCAGCGAAAGGTTGACTGCACCGTACTCGCTGTGCAGTGTGCCCCGCCATCAAGGACATACTCAGGCTACTCCACCGGCGGTGATTTTGACCCTATTCTCCTCTTGCCTGCTGTTGCCAGGTTCTTCGAGGAACACAGGTTGTCAACTCCAACGTGATACGACCCGTAATTTTGCTGATGCTAACGTATTCATATCTCTTGCGCTTCAGCAGTCTAAAAGTGCGATTCTTATGCCGGCAGAACATACATCAACATCGATGGTCCACGATGAGATATTGGCATCACCAGAGGCTACTCAATGGCGACGGTCAGACACACGATCTGTATGAATCAGATTCAAGCCAGAAAATGTGCGTGCCGCCAGTTTTATCAATCCGGCGGTCCCTTCCAGCCCTCTGCATTCAACAACAAGCATCTTCCCGGCCTCATCCACAGGATAACGCGAGTAGAGGTGAGTGATCCATGATCCACCGTATAGATGCACATTACGAAGCACGTTGTTCAAGGCTGTCCCGAAGCTTAAGGTTGATGCTTATAGGCAAGATGTGGTCCCTATAACCCCGCGACGGGTGACCCACTTCCTTCGCTCCAGATGCCAGTGACGGTTTGTCAAACTAATCCTACCCCACCGGGATCCAATTCTGTACAACCCTGTACCCTCACAAGCCAATACAGAGCGTCTAAAATGCGCATGTAAACAGCTTCTTCAAAGCCTAATGCACCTCATGCACTAGCGAGCTGGTGAAGTTCGCCAGCGGGCGAAGTGCGGTCGTGGTAGCACTCACTTCCTGGTCCGTGGGGTTTGCCAAGAGAAAGTGTAATAATCACTAGCAGCAAATAAAACGTGAGTGTCTGACATCGGTAGCCAGTACTAACCTGTCGCCACTGGCGTGAATACGCAGATTGAGCAGGGTATCGATCTGCTACCACAACATCCTCCTTCCCCCGCCCAGCGTGACGAAGGGCAAAGAAACAGTTTTCGTGGCCGCCACTCACTACCTGCCATTGAACCAGGTATGCCCCGCCGCCAAATAGGTAAATACTCCTATATCACGGCAATCTCAAAGCCAGCTCTGCTCCACCTTTGAAGAATAGGAAGGCGGCATCGACCGCTCTTCCATAGGTTTGTGTGGTCATCTCGTCCCTCAACGTGCGTGCCGTTGACTGACTGCCTGTATTTGAGCTCAGCTGCTCTCCAGTCCAAGTGACTATGAACTGTACACGAAACTCTAGTTTGTCCCAAAACTACAATAATCAGAGTTGCGTTTTAGGACATTCAACAGTGTTGCCTCAGTCCAGCAAGTCTGCTGCAGAGAAGCTGATTCTATACGTCTTCAATACATACAGCCTGCCGTACGGTGATTTTGGATTACACCGTCCCCCCACAGCATTGCCGCAATACTCAGTAAGGGCTCACTGCAGGCCTCTGGTGACGACTCGCGACGCACGATAGTCTCTCGACACTCGCGTATCCCAAGCGCACCCTTCAATGGCTAATATTGCGACAGTGTTGCCAACCCACCCAACCTGTGAGATATATCCTTTCCGCTACCTCGCGCGTTCGCCACGCCGTACACCCCGCAGCCGCCGGCATCCCACTTACTCGCTGCAGTGCCCATTCGCTGCGCATTGGAAGCACCCACAATGCTACTGCTGCCGTCCAAAAAACAGTGCCCTGCACAACTTGCCAAATAGTGAGCTGTCCACAACCAGCATCACGGCCCGGACACTTCAACCCACGAGCACCTTAGTGCACTTACGGTACACGCTAACCACGCCATCTCCTTCCTCAACAATTCGTCCCCAACTCTCCACCCCCAGTAGATACAAACTGTTTTCTGCACACGCATAACGCACGCATGACCTTTACAAAATCGTGTGCACACAACTGCGAAGACGCACTTCCTGCAGGCAAGCACTAAACGCTACCTCCCCAACAAATCTGACCAAAAGGCAGGCAAAACGGAAGTTTCCCAAGCAGTCAGCTATACAAAAACCAAATCAACCTCCCCACCGCGCCAACACAGAATACAGAGCACAGAAGCTCCAACCAATGCAAACGATGCTGCAGGTTCCCTCTAGTTGCAAGCCCACCTCCGTCCCAGCCCCGCCATGCCACAAAACCACCCAGGGCGTACCTGTGCGGCTCCCCTGGCGGCCAGCAGTCATACAAATGAGCGACTTCTCCCACAGCACGAAGACGCACCAACTGCTCGTGTCAACGAGATCTTGCCAAGCAGCTTCATTGACGGCAACTGAGCCAATTCCATCCTATTTGCCATCATGGCTTTTTCATTCCTGTCTACTCGCAGTGACCCTACTTTCACCGAAGACGCTGAGACTTAGATGGTGATGCCCGAGCTAGCACTA
>NW_013547151.1:0-2500 GCF_000499425.1 Eimeria acervulina
ATATATATATATATATATATATATATATATATATATTGATATATACGTATATATGTACATGTATATATATGTATATATATATATATGTATATATATATATAAGCATATAAGCCCTCGCTACTGTTGGAAGAGAGTCGTCTAAGGACCTCCCTCAGACCCAAATAGACCAACTTCCCCTGCAGTTCCTCAACATCATTATATATACAGTATATAATGTAAATATATATGTATATGTATATATATATGTGTGTATATATATATATATATGCATATATATAAACATATATATATATATATATATTGTTCAGGAACTTAAGGGGAAGTACGTCTATATATATATATATATATATATCTGTATATATATATATATATATAGATATATATTGTTATATTATACTCAGGAAAAAGGCGATATATATATGCATATTTGGATATATATATATATGCATATGTATATGTAACACTATCTATTCATAGGCATATTTGTTTATACGTACGCTCGTTTATATCGAATATATATATATATATATATATATATTTATATTTATATTTTTACTTATATTATATATGCCAGAGCAGCATATATACATATAAATATAATATGCATATAATATATGTTATATATATATAAACAAACGACAGTAAATGAGCGTTAAAAGAAATGTATAATAATATTATTCAGAGTTAATAGCCAGAAGAAGGCCAAAATATTTTTATATTTCCGCTGCTCGCAGCAGTCCCCACAGCAGACTCCTTCTTAATAATACTCTTCACAAACCCAAGACAACACCCTCTCTGTAGCAGCTATGCATGCATAGCTGCATGCATAGCTGCATGCATAGCTATGCAGCTATGCATGTAATTATGCATGCAGCTATGTATGCATGCATGCATGCATGCAGTTATGTATGCATGCAATTATGCATGCATACAGCAATGCATGCAATTATGCATGCATGCAATTATGCATGCATGCAGCTATGCATGCATGCAGCTACGTATGCAATTATGCATGCATGCCTGCATGCATGCATCTATGCACGCATGCAGCTATGTGTGAATCGATGGGGCTGCTGAGGAACGAGCAAACAACGTCTTCTATACATCGCTAGCTGGCTAGCTGGCTAGCTGCAGCTCGTTGCCTGGGCTTCCTCCGCCTCGCAGAGGCTGCAGCACCATCAGCCCCAAAACAGAACACTCCGCTGCATGCATGCAGCAACAACAGCAGCAGCAACAACAGCAGCAGTAGCGACAGCAAGTCTTACGAATGCCAAGCTTCGTGCTTCTCAAAGCTGCGCTGTCCCCCCAAACTGCTGCTGCTGCTGTTGCTGCTGAAGGGTGGAGCAGCAGCAGCAGCAGCAGCAGCAGTACCAGAAGCAACTCCTTCTCTCCCCACACGTCTGCTGGCAATGGCTGCTGAGAGGGTCCTGTCTGTTGCATTGTGTCTCCTTCATTTGTTTCGTTAGCAAGCAAGTGCTTCTGATTCTGCTGCAGCAGCCCAACCCGCTGCTGTGTCTGCTCCTGCAGCAGATGCTGGTGCTGCAGCGCCAGCATCTGCTGCTGCTGCTGCAGCCGCAGCAGCAGCAGACGGTCTTCTGTCCGTGTGTACATCTTTATGCGTGTCTTTAAGCTTGCTCGTTAGGGCGTTGGTGGCTGCTGATGGTGGTGGGTATGCTGAGCTGTATGTACACCTAAATCTGCATGCAGCATGCGGCGAGTATGCTGTCTATGGGGGTCTTGTTTATCTGCTAAGTGCGTATTGGTGTTGACTGAAGAGAGAAATGAAGCATTATGGTGCATCGCTGCAGCAGATGTCTCGTAGTTCTCTTGTGCTGCTGCGCTGCTGCTGCAGCGTATGTGGGAGTTGCTGCTGTCGCTCTCCTGGGTCGGGGGCCCCCCTAGAAGCTTCCCATTAAGAGTAAAGCCCCTGAGGTGTCTCCTTGTTGGCTGCATTGTTGCTGCAGAGGAGACAGCTGCTGAGTTGTCTCTTAGTGCTGCTGCATTGGAGTTAGAACTCATCAAAGATGTCTTCAGGCGTAGCTCTTTAACTATGCCTCCGGAAGGCTGTCTCTCCCCCAGGGTTTGCTGCTGCAGAAGCTGCTGCTGCTGCTGCACCTGCTGCTGCAGCAGCAGCAGCTGCTTCTGCTGCTGCTGCTGCTCCTTCTCGCTTCGTCGCTTCCTGTCCTCCTTCTGCATGCGAGAGAGATAGGCTTCCCTTCGGAGACAGCGCATGCGTGCGAGGCTCCTTGATACTTTAGTATGCAGCCAGTATAGAGTTGCTGCTGCTGCCAGCACCAGCAGTATTATAGCTGCTATCCACGCCGCCTTTTGTTTTGTGCTTAGATTGGCCCAGCTGCTGCTGTTGCTGCTGCTGCTGCTGTCGTCGCTGCTGAAGGGAAGGCCTAAGACCCAAGCTATATGATTTTGTTTTGCTATACTGATTCCAGCTCTCTCTAAGTTTTCACGTGTTGGCTGCAGGCCTCTACTAACAATTTGTTTT
>NW_013547151.1:7500-15000 GCF_000499425.1 Eimeria acervulina
CGCTCAGCCCCCAATGTGCTGTCTGGCCTACAGGGACAAAGAACTCCACTGCTGCTGCTTCTGCTGCTGCTCCTCTTGCTGCTGCTGCTGCTGCTGCTGGGGCGGCAGTCGCAGTTTGCTGCTGCTTCTCCCTCCCCCTACAAGACAGCCCCACTAGCGGAGCTGCAGCAGCTTCCCGCAGCAGGCCGTTGCAGCTGCTGCCGCTGCAGGGGGCCCCATACCTCAGGTGTACAGGCAGCTGCACCATCACTTCGTGAGTGCTTCCGGGGGCCCCCCCTTCTAGCATTTTCGGGTGTATGTGCACCTCCTGCCGTACAACAGGAGGGGGCCCCAGCCTCGGGGAGTAGCTAGGGAGCTCTACATCAACCATCACGGGGCCCTGCATGCAGGAGCCCCCTTGGGGGGCCCCCCGGGGGCCCCCTTGGCAAGAGGGTTTGAATATAGTGGTGGCTTGAAGCAGAAGGGGGCCCCCGGGGGCCCCCGTACTTATTACCCTGCCGTGCCTGTCTGGGGCCCCCAACTCGTATGTTTGATCGGGGTCAGCGAAGAGCTGCTGCGGCAGACGATACTCAAGCGAAAGAAGACACTCCTCAGCTGCATCCTTCTCTCCTGCTGCTGCTGATGCTGCTGTTCTTGCATTAGGCTGCTGCTGCAGCAAAATGCGAGACTCGAAGACGCGGTGGAAGCCCTTGCCCTCGAGCCTTGTTGAGGCCTTCACAAGAGACAGAGATACGTCAGTGCTGCTGCTGCTGCTGCTGTTGCTGTTGCGGCTGCTGCTGCCGTAGATGCTGGCTGGTGTGTGCAGCAGCAGCAGCAGCAGCAAGAGTGGGCGAATATGTCTGGGCATCGCTGAACTGGCAGCTAGGGCCCCTTTCTCCTGTCTAAGTTGCTGCTGTTTCTGCTGCTTTGGGGGCCCTGCAGCGGCAGTCGTACAGAAAGACACAGCAGCAAAGGGGGCCCCCCTGCAGCAGCTGAGGGTAGCTGGCTGCTGCTGCTACCTCAACGCTGCAGCAGCAGAGAGAAATTGAATTTGTTTTATTTAGTTAAATTAGAGGCTGAAACAATATTGCAATAGGAGCACCTTTTGTGGTAGCAGCAGCTGCTGCAGCAGCGCCTACAGACAGGCTGCTGCTGCTGCTGCTGCTGCTGCTGCTCCGAAGCCTAAGGTGGGGGGCCCCTGAGGGCCTCATCAGAGGGGCCCCTGTGGGCCCCCCTCCAGCCAGCCTTGCCTTCTGTTTAAACTAAACTAGAAGTAATTTTTCTCTTAGTGTTTTATGCAGCAGCCTTTCTGCTGATGCGGTGGGGGGCCCCCAGCTGTACAGTAGGGGCCCCTACAACGATCAGGCTTGCTGCTCCTTTGCTGCAGGGGCCGTCTTCTGCCTTCTTAGCAGCCGCAGCAACAAAGCCCTAGCTGCTGCAGGTGCTGCAGGTGCTGCAGGTGCTGTAGCTGCTGCTGCTGCTGTAGCTGCTGCAGGCTCAAGAGCAGTGCCGCAGCAGCACCCACGTAGGATACAGACATTGAAGTCGTTGCCGCTGCTGTTGCAGCAGCTGCAGCAGCTGCAGCAGCTGCTGCAGCATGCATGCGCAGCAGCAGATGAGCCGCCTACGTCTGCTCAGGGGTGAAGTTTCTTGCTGCTCTATGGGGGCCCCCTTGTATAGGGGCCCCCATCACAGGCCAGTGGGGCCCCTCCTAAGGGCCCTCTCTCTCAGCAGCGGGGGGGCCCCCTGTCTTCGCTGGAAGTCTTCATTTGTTCACGTTGTATCCAGCAGCAGCCGCTGCTGCAGCTGCTGCTGCTGCAGCAACAGCAACAGCAACAGCAGCAATAGAAGCACCACCAGCAGCAGCAGCAAGGTAACTTATGGGCGTTCGTTTTTTCGTCGTTTCACTTCAGCAGCAGATACTGCTGCTGCAGGTGCTGCTGCTGCAGGTGCTGCTGCTGCAGCTGCTGCTGCAGTCCCTGTGACACCCCCGAGGCTACGGCTTCAGGGTCCCCCCCCTTCTCCGCGGCTGCAGGTGCTGCAGCGTCTGCAGCGACTTGTTCAGCAGCAGCTGCAACTGCAGCAGCAGCAGCAGCAGCAAGGTGCACGGAGTGGAGATGCAAGAGCTCAGTCTATTGTAGGACCTCTATCAAGTGGCGGGGTGTCTGATGAGGTAGCAGACGCAGCAGAAGACGTGTGGGGCCCCACAGGGGCCCCGTGCGAAGCAGCAGATGCTGCAGCCACTTGGGGTCACGAAGGAGACGCTCCTGCTGCTGCTACTGCAGGAGCTGCTGCCCAGGCGCAGCAGCAGCAGCAGCAACAACAGCTGCAGCAGGAGCTGCAGCGAACAGCAGATGATATCGTCAGGCTCAGCGGGCGCATGCAGCCACGGGAGCTTCTTGAAGTGCTGCGGCTGTTTGCTGCTGTGGGGCGGAGGGACCCTCAAGTGCTGCTTGCTGCTACCCAGGCTTTGCTGCAGCAGCAGCCCGAGGAGCGGCTGCAGCAGCTGCTGCCTGTTACGCAGCAGCAGCAGCGGCAGCAGGGGGTTGAGGCCCTCTCCGTGCTGCAGACAGTAATGCTGCTGCGGTATCTGCAGCAGCTGCAGTTTGTCTGCTTACCTCTGGCTTTGAGGGCGCTGCAGCACTTAGACGCCTCTCTAACCCTAGCAGCACAGACGTGCATGCAGCTACATTACCTGCAGCAGCAGCAGCAGCAGCAGCAGCAGCAGCAGCAGCAACAGCAGCAGCGGCTGCCTGACTGCTTTGCTGAGACTGACTACGCAGTGCTTGCGCCTTATATTCCTTGGCAGCAGCCTGTGGTGTGCGACCAAGCAGCAACAGCAGCAGCAGCAGCAACAGCAACAACAGCAACAGCAGCACACTGCGGCGTGCATGCAGGTGGGGCTGCACCTGCTGCTGCAGCAAACGGCGATGCTGAGCTCCGTTTGCTGCCTGACGCGTCTGCTGCTGCCGCTCCTGCTGCTGCTGCAGCAGCAGCAGCAGCAGAAGGTGGTGCATTAGCCAGTGCAGCAGAAGCAGCGGCAGCATCATCAGCAGCAGCAGCAGCAACAGCAGCAGCAGATAGCGATTGGCGCTCCCGGTGCGCTCTGCATGCCGTTGGGGTGTCTCTACTCAGCAGCAGCTTAGTATATTTTGCTGCTGCTCTGCCTCCGTCAGAACCAAGGTCTGCTGCTGTTAGGCGCTTAAGCGACCTGCTGCAGCAGCTGCTGATCTCCAGAGCAAAAGAATTCAATGCGCCCCAAACTGTCTCCCTTGTATGTCGCTGCTGCTGCTGTTGCTGCTACTGACCACGCTGCTGCTGCTGTTGCTGTTGCTGCTGCTACTGACCACGCTGCTGCTGCTGTTGCTGCTGCTGCCGTTACTGTTGTATTGTCTTTGTTTGCTTTTCATTCGTTTGTCTCTGGGGTCTGTTTTGTTAATTTTTATTTAATTGCCTTTGTTATTTGTTTGTTTGTTAACTTTTTATTTATACTTTTATTTATTTATTTATTTATTTATTTATTTATTTATTTGTTCAGGCGTTGAATTGCTTGGCTTTGGGCCGCACTTCTGCTGCACTGACGAATGCTTTGCTGCAGCAAACCCCTCATTTGCTGCCTTTCTTCTCGTTTCCTTTACTTACTCTTCAATTAAATGTTATTACCCGCTTGCTGCAGCTTAATGCGCATGCGCTGCAGCAGCAGCAGCAGCACAAGCAGCAAAAGCAGCACAAACACGCTCAGTACCAGCACCCGCAGCAGAAGCAGCAGCAGCAGCAGCAGCAACAGCAGCAGCAGATAGATATACATGCACTGCCGCAGCTCTGGTGCAGCATCGTATCCCGGCTGTCTTCCGCGCTGCCGCAAGACCCAGCAGCAGCTGCTGCTGCTGCTAGCAGCAATACATCTCGTGCACGCCTTAGAGACCTGCTGCACGACCATATCTTAGCAGCACAAGAAGCATACGACGCCTCTATTCAGCAGCAACTGCAGCAACTGCAGCAGCAGCAGCAGCAGCAACGACAACAGCAGCAGGAGGCAGCAGGTGGAGATGAGATTTTCTCAGGTGCAGATGGATTAGGGGCCCCTGGGGGCCCCCGAGTGTCGTCTGTACCCTCTCTGCCTTTCGCGGGGGCCCCTGGGGGGCCCCCTGGGGGGCCCCTTGGGGGGGCCCCCAGCCTCCCACCAGTGCAGCCGCAAGACTTAAGAAATGTTGTAAACGCTCTTAACTCATTCTCTCGCTTGGCGCATATGGGTCTTGTGTCTTTGCGGGATGTTGCTGCTGAAGCAGCAGGGGCTGCTGCTGTTGCTGCTGCTGCTGCTGCTGCTGCTGCTGACCAGCTGGTGCCCGCAGCGTTGCGCCAGCAGCAGCAGCTGCTCAAGAGCCAAGCTGCTTCTGGTGCAGCAGCAGCAGCAACAACACCAGGTGCAGCTGCAGCAGGAGATGTTGACGAGCTGCAGCACTGGCAGCGCAGCAAGGCTCGCCTCAGCAGCGTCGTGGAGTGTACAGGCAGCTTCCGCATGCGTGGGGTGGAGATGACACCTGGGGATCGTCGCAGCAGCAGCAGCATTTACGCCTTCTTCCATAGAGCAGTGCTGCTGCTGGTGCAGCAGCAGCAGCATCTAGATCCGCAGTCTCTCAGCAACGCCGTCAACGCATTCGCAAAGGCCAGGCTTCAGGGGTAAGCCAGAGCAGCAGCAGCAGCAGCAGCAGAGGCAGCAGTAGCAGAGGCAACAACAGCAGCAGCAATAGCTGCAGCAGCAGAAGCAGCAGCAGCAGCAGCAGCAAGAGCAGCAGCAGCAATAGCAGCAGAAGCAGCAACAGCAGCAGCAGCAGCAGCTGTTTGTGTCCTTTGTTTGCAGGCACGCAGTCTATGTGGCTCAGTTAATCCCACGGATGATTGAGACAGCAGCCGACTTCAGCTGGCAGCACTTAAGCATGACGCTCAATGGATTTGCATGTAAGCTGCTGCTGCTGCTGCTGCTGCTGCTGATCATGATGCTGCTGCTGCTGCTGCTCATGCTGCTGCTGCTGATGGCGTTGGGTGTGATGTTTGCTGAGCCTCTGCTCTTGTGTTAGTGGCACGGGTTGGTGCTGCTGCAATACATGCAGTTGCTGCTGTTGCTGCTGCCGCTGCTGTTGCTGCTGCTGCTGCTGCTGGTGCTTTCGCGCACAACGGACATGGCGTGACAATCTTGCTGCTGCTGCTGCTGCTGCAGATATGCGCTATAAGGACGACAGGCTGCTGCATGCATTTTGGGAGGTGCTGAGGCAGCGGCCTCTTCACCAGATGGGGGGTCAGATAATCAGAAGAATTCTTCTCTAAACCCTAAACCCTAAACCCTAGACCATAGTTTAAACCCTAAACCCTAAAGCCTAAACCCTAGCATAAACCTAAACTCTAAACCCTAGCCTAAACCCTAAACACTAGGCTACACTCTAAACCCTTGCCGCAAGCCCTAAACCCCTCTCTCAAACCCTGAACCCTAGCATAAAACCGCAGACCCTAGCTCCAGACCCTAAACCCTAAACCCTATCTCTAAAAGCTTGACCCTCACAGGGGTTCAGCAGTGCGGTGTATGTACACTGCAGCTCAGGCGACAACAAACATAATCCACGCAATGGGCAGCTTCGGCTTCAGACACCCAGAGATGATCAGGTACTGCAGCAGCAGCAGCAGCAGCAGCAGCAACAGCAGCAGCAGCAACAGCGGTAGCAGTAGCGGCAACAGCTGCAGCAGCAGCAGGAATATCAACTGCAGCGGTGCCTTCAGCAGAAAGAATACTGCGGCGGCGAGAACATCAGCAGCGTCGCAGGGAGCTGCTGCTGCAGCAGGAGCATCTGCTGCTGCAGCAGCAGCAGCAGAAGCTGCTGCGGTTAGTGTTTTTCTGTTTGTTTTTGTTTGTCTTTGCAGGCGCATGGCGACGACTTCTTGGGTGTCTGCGCAGCTGCCCGAGCTGACCACTCAGGGCAAGTCCCTTTGCTGCTGCTGCTGCTGTTGTTGCTGCTGCTGCTGATGCTGGTGTTGCTTCTTTCTGCTGAGGCAGCAGCAACAGCAGCAGCAGCAGCAAAGGCCAGTATGTGTGTCTCTCTGTCTCCTCAGGCCTCACAAATCTACTCTTCTCGCTGGTGGTGCTAGACTGCGTGTACGAGTGTAGCTTCCCTCCCCAGCAGCAGCAGCAGCAGCAGCAGCAGCAGCAGAAGCGGCAGTGGCAGCAGCAAGGGGGTATCTGGCAAGAGCTGCTGCAAGCTGCATGCAGGAGAAAGGACCTCAAGCTCGAAGCAATGACGATGCTTAAGGTGTCGGCTATGGCGTTGTTTGGGGTGTATGGGGACCCAGCAGCAGCAGTAGCAGCAGCAGCAGCAGCAGAAGCAGCAGCAGCACAGCAGCACAGCAGCAGCCGCAACGCATACAACCGCCTCTACGACAGCAGCGGGAACTTCTTGCTGCATGCGCTGCAGCAGCAGCAGCGGCAGCTAGAACGTCAGCAAAAGCTGTACGGAGGGGCCCCCATAGCTAGACGCAGAATGCTGCTGCAGGGAGTAGAAACAGCAGCAGCAACTGTAAAGCAACCTGATTATATCTTCTTGCCCTACAATCAACTTGATGAAGGCCATAAGTTCCTCGTATGCTCGTGCTGCTGCTGTGGATGCTGCTGTTGTTGTTGCTGCTGCTGCTGTTGCTTCTGCTGCTGCTGCTTCTGCCGTTGTTAGTGCTGCTGCACCAGCTGTTGTTGTTGTTTCTGTTGTTGCTGCTGCTGCTGTTGCTGAAGACGGAAATTCCACTGCTTGGAGAACGCCTGATTTTATGTGTTAATCCTGCTGCTGCTTTTGCTGCTGCTGCTGCTGCTGCTGCTGCTATTCCTGCTGCTATTGCTGCTATTGCTGCTGCTGCAGGCTGCACTGCTGAACACGAGGACTTTGATGTTTTACCCGGGGAAGCCGTCAGGTAAGAGAGAGCCATAACTGCTGCTGCTGCTGCTGCTGCTGCTTCTGTTGCTGTTGTTGGTGCTCTCTTGTTGCTGGGGTTTACGGCTGCTGCTGCAGGGTTGTCTTCTGTTGCTGCTAGAGGGGAGCTTTTGCTGTCTGCTGCTGTTTGCTTTGCTGCTACTGCTACTGCTGCTACTGATGCTGCTGCGGCTGCTGCTGCTGTTACTGCTGCTGCTGCTGCTGCTGTGCTGCGGCTTCAGGCATGCACCTGCAAGTAGCCGCGACTGTGCGCAGCATGGGGCTGCATGCGCTGCACGAAGTAATAATAGGTGGGGGCCCCTCAACGAAAATTTAAAGAAAAATTAAAACAAATATTATTTACAGCACTAGCAGCAACAACAGAAGCAGACAAGGTGCACACGTGCTGCAGCTGTAGCAGCAGCAGCAGCAGGAGCAGCAGCAGCAGATGCAACCAGTTGCAGCGCTCCCCTCCTTCCCGGAGTACTAAGTACACACGCAACCTCAACAGCAGCAGTAACAGCAACTGCAGCAACATCAGCAGCAGCAGCAACTGCAGCAGCAGCAGCAGCAG
>NW_013547150.1:0-16623 GCF_000499425.1 Eimeria acervulina
TATGTGTGGGTTATATATATATATATATATATATATATATATATATATATAGTAGATAGATATAGATATGGCTATATATATATTTATAGGTGTATATATATACATATATATATATATATATACATATATATATATATATAGATGTATAGTGTAGGCGTTGAGAGGCCTGACTTTCAGCGTTTGGTCTGCGCATGGGATCGACGTTCCAAAGGGCGAAGGGATCGATGAAGCCGTTGTTAGAGCTGGGGGCTTGTCGTATATCTATAGGGGTCTTGGAAGGCTTATTAAAGGGGGTTTTGTTCATAAAGTACTTGTCTCCTCCTGCCTTAGCCATCTGCAGCATTAGCTGCGTCTGCGCAGACACCACCCCACATCAAGCCCCAACAACATAGCATAGCATGCATGCATGCATGCACCAGAAACTATGAAAAATATATAGTGGAGACGCATCAGGAGACAAAGAGGACCCAGTCAAGGAGACAGAGACAGACAGGCGAAAGAGAATATCACAGACACCACAGTTAAAAGGAAACAAAGGAGACCCTATCTACTACTACTGCTGCTGCAGCTGCTGCTGCTGCTGCTGCTGCTGTTGCGCACCTGTCTCAGCCTCTGAATGAGACTAGGCATCCAAATTTTTGCCTTCTCTTCGGTAGAGATAACCCAGCAGGCTGCAAGTAAAGACCTGCATGCAGAGACAGCGGAGACACTGATATATCTTTTAGGGTAAGGGTGTAGATTGCTTTGCATGCGTTGATTAATAGCAGCAGCAGCAGAAAAGATATTTACCCCCTCTCTAATACTTCAGGTGTCTCCTAGAGACATAACACGAAGAAGAGACACTTGCAACGCATGCACACGCGTCTGTCGCATGCAGCATATTTATACAAACTATCCCTGTCTTTTGCATATATGCCAAAGTATATATATGCATATATTATCTATATATATATATATACGCAGCACTGTAAATGCATATATAATATACATATATATATGTATATATATATATATGTATATAAATGTATATATACGTTCTTGTTTGTATGTTTCTCCTCCTCTATGTGAACGAACATACAACTCTGCATGTGCATTGATATGAATAGCTACACGCACATCCATGCACCTATATATATATATATATATATTTATATTTATAAGTCTATGTCTTTCTCACTCGAACATATCAACGAAGTGCTGGGCCTTGACAGGTCCCTCTTCTTTGAGCGCAGCTACGTAGGGCCCCAAGGAGACGCATGCATACGCAAATGCAGAGACAGCTGGGCCTGAAAGAAAATGATGTACTTCTTCCTCCACCCACAACGCTCGTCGCGCGGGATCGACTCCCGCCTCCTGAATAAAACAAATATATCCTAAACCCTAAACCCTAAACCCTAAACCCTAAACCCTAAACCCTAAAACCTAGACCATTAAGCTGCACTTTAAACCCTAATCCCTACACTCTAAACCCTAAACCCTTAACTCTAAAACCTAAACCGTATCCCTTACAGCCTAAACCCTATAGCTAAAATTCTGAGCCCTTTCATTCGTAGACCCTAAACCCTTTAGGGTTTAGGGTTTGAATGAAGGGTTGATAAGGAAGAAAGTAAGCGTAAAGACTCACATCGGAGAGCTTATTAAAATAATCTGCAGCATACAACTTCAATAACTCTCTTCCTGTTGGGGTGTCTGAACGCTGAGGGACCGGAGCCCCTTCTATGCATTCTCGAATGCGAGGGATCAGATGATCAACTGCAGATAAAACAAACAAATTTAATTTAATTTAATTTAATTTAATTTAATTTAATTTAATTAATTATATTTGTTAATTTATGTTAATTACTTTGAACTAACCTAATTAAATTTATATATATATATATATGCGTTTATATACATAATTAAGATATTAGAGACAACTAATGTTAATTGAATTGAATTCAATCAATAAAATTTTATTACATATATATATATATATTTATATTTATATACATAATAAAGATACTACAGACAACTATAACCTCAACTTTATATACATTTATGTTATATAATATTTGTACTATATATTATATATTAATATTTTATATTTATATTTATATTTATATTTATATTTATATTTATATTTATATTTATGTTTATATCATAAAGATATTATACAACTCACACTTATAACCAAACAACTCCTGCAAATCCTGCAGCAGCGCGTTGTCTTCGGGGCGGCGCTCAGAACGCAGCCTGAGGAGACAGACGAATAGATAAATAAAAAATAAAGAGACAGAAGGGAACAGACAAATAAATAAATTAATAAATGGATAATAAAGAGACAGAAGGAGACAGACGAAGAAAGGAGACAAAGGAGAGAAGAATAAGAAACAGAAAAAGGAGAAGATGAGTACGAACAAGAGTAATAATAATATTACTAATGATAATAAAAATAAAAATAATGAGAGTAATAAGAATAAGAATAATAAGAATGAAAAGAGTAATAGTCATAATAAGAATAATAATAATAATAAAAAGAATGACAAGAGTAATAATAACAATAAGAATAACGCTAATAAGAATAATACTAATGAGTAATAAGAACAGTAACAATAATAATACAAGTAATACGAATAATAATAATAATAATAATAATAGTATTAATGATAATAATAATAATAATAATAATATATTAATAAAAATATAAATAATAAGAATAAGAATAATAATAATAATACGAATAATAATAATAATAATATATTACCTCTGTGTCCAGAAGATGTGTTCGATGAGGATAGGCATCCACTTGTAGAGATTTTCAGTGTTTGTACACTGACAGCAGAATCCTATAGAAGCTTTAATATATTTAGATATAGATAAACGAGTAGGTAGGCTCTGTGCTGCTGCTAGATAGCTCTTGCCGAAGAGAAAGAGAGCAGAGAGAGAGCAGACACGCTCTACTCTTCTCCCTGCCCAGAGTAAACGTAAAGCCTCCTTCTCTGCATGCAAATCTATTGGTGTGGGGCCCCACACTTTCGAAGCCTCTTCATACATCTCATAAAAATGCATCTCGGAGACGATCCCCAACGTCTTCGCTCCCAGCACCACCAACTTTTCATATAATCTAAGGAGACACCGCAATTAATAGCAAATCAAATATAGTATATATATATACATATATATTAATATTAATATACTGCATCTGTTGTTAATTGTATATATCTATAAAATTTTGATGTTATATAATATTGTATATATATATATGTGTGTGTGTTATTGTGTGGAGAGGAGACAGAAGACGAGAGACAAGAGACAGAAGAGTAGAGGTAGAAGAAAGAAGACAGAAGAGGAGACAGAGGAGACAGCAGAGGAGACAGTAGAGGAGACAGTAGAGGAGACAGTAGAGAGAAGACATAAGGGAAGACAGAGGAGACAGTAGAGGAGACAGTAGAGAGAAGACACAAGAAGAGACAGCGGAGACAGCGGAGGAGACAGCAGAGGAGACAGAAAAGGAGACAGAAAAGGAGACAGTAGAGAGAAGACATAGGAGGAGACATGCGAGAAGACAGCGGAGACAGTTGAAAAGACAGAGGACACAGTCGAGAGAAGACAGAACAGAAGACAGAGCAGACAGTAGGAGACAGAAGAGGAAACAGAGGAGGCAGGAGAGATAAGCGAGAGAAGAGAGAGGAGACAGTAGAGAAGGCAGAGGAGACAGTAGCGGAGACAGAGGAGACAGTAGAGGAGGCAGAGGAGGCAGTAGAGGAGACAGATGAGACAGTAGAGGGAGCAGAAGAGACAAAGAGAGAGAAGAGACAGTAAATTAGCATTGTTGTTATACCCGGGGCCTCCGTTTGCGACATCAGTGAAGCAAGCTTCAAAGTCTGCAGGAGACAGTTCTAGGGGGAGGTAGCCGAACCAGTTAGCGAGGTCAAACCAAGTGCAGCAGCGTTTATCAGTACAGAGTTTCTGAGGTTCCTGCTGTCTCTGCTGTCTCCTCTGTCTCCTCTGTCTCCGCTGTCTCCTTAGAGCGTAATCTTCAGAGTCTGTGCTCGTTGTCTCATCTTCAGAACTGTCTCCTATGTCTTCAGATGTTGAAGTAAAACCATCTCCTGATCCACCTGCTGCGGCTGCTGCTGCTGCTGCTGCTGTTGCTGCTGCTGCTTCCTCAGCAGCACCCACGGGGCAGTTCCGCTGGTGGCGGATGCCCTCTGCGTACACAGGCATTGTCTGCTGCTGCTGCTGCTGCTGCTGCTGTTAGCTGCTGCTGCTGATTGTAGCTGCTGGTGCTGCTGCTTATGTTTGGTGCTGCTGAGCCCTTGAGGCCGCGAGGCCCTTGGAGGGTGGGTGTCTCCTTTCTGCAGCAGCAGAATAGGGGGGGTGGAGGAGACAGAAGGAGACAGAAGGAGACAGAGAGATAAGAAAGATAAAGGAAATAAACAAGCTGGCGGTGTCTTCTTGTTGCTGCTGCTGCTTTGCTGCTGCTATGCAAACAGACTGAGAGACAGAGACCGCTGGGCACCCTCAAGGAGACCGTCGGTTCGCGATGAAGGCAGCTGTCTCCTTTCTGCAGCAGCAAAAAGAGAGTGAAAATGGATAGACAGCGTGAACTGCAGCTCATTAAAAGGAGACAGTCGCTGTTCCTAGAGGAAAAGAAGAAACTCTTCCTGCTGCTGCTGCTGCTGCTGGTGCTGCTGCTGCTGCTGTTGCTGCAGATGGGAGAGACAGCCAGGGCTACCGGGGCAGTCTCCAGCTGTCTCTCTTTATTCTTCTATGTTTAAAAACAAATAAATATTTTATTATAATACTTTTATTGTCTTGTGTGAGGAGATCTTCAGCTACACACCGCTGCATACAAGCAGTAAGGCAGCAGCAGCAGCAACAGCAGCAGCAGCAGCAGCAGCAGCAGCAGGGCGCCCTCCTACAGGCCTCATTGGCTGGCGCAGCGTTCTGCTGCTTGTGCTGTAGTGTACATACACCGCAGGATTCTAAGAAGCCTTTATAATAAAGAAGCTATTAAGTTAATAATAAGAATTAAAACACAATTAAATAGATACAGCTGGAGAGACACACGAAAGCTGCCTATACACTGCAATTATGGAGACAGTAAAGGGCCTCTAAGAGAGAAGGCCCTTGGGGCCCTCTGTATAGTTTTCAAGCACGTATATATCTTTTCTTGTATTTCTTTATTGTTTATTATATTATTATTATTATATTAAAATTAAGGTTTTTATTAATATAAAAAAACCTCTTGCCGCTCCTTAGCTGCAGCAGCATAAACATATACTTCTACTAACAGCAGCAACAGCCCCAGTGGGGGCCCCCTCTACCTCTTCTTCTTTCTTACTTCCCTCGCATGCATATGCATGCAGCTGCTTCTCTGCTGCTGCAGCAAACCCTTTTGCTTGTCTTTGCCTAGGGAGCCGCAGAATCCTCAGAAGATCCGACCAGCAGCAGCAGCAGCAGCAGCAGCAGCAGCGACAGCAGCAGCAGCAGAAGGAACAGCAGCAGCAGCAGAAGGAACAGCAGCAGCTGCAGCAGCAGAAGCAGACACACAACTGAAGGCCCAGAATACTAATCCTTTGATTCGGGCGTCTAGTGTATGCACCATCGCTGTGGAGCTGCAGACCCTAAACCCTAAACCCTAAACCCTAAACCCTCAACAGCGTGGTGCCTCTTGCCTCTGCCTGAATTTCTACTTTCTCCGGAGCCTCCGCAGTTCAGACGAATTTCAGTGCATACTAGGGTTTAGGGTTTAGGGGTTAGGTGTAGGCTGCAGCGTTCTCCCTTAGGTTTAGGGTTTAGGGTTTAGGGTTTAGGCTGCTGGAGTTTCTTTTGCGGGAGAATGCGAAGAACAAGCGAGAGACATTGCAGGGGCTGAGGGCTGGGCTGGCAGCAGAAGCAGCAGCAGCAGCAGGAAATATTGGGGCATCTGCTGCTGCTGCTGCTGCTGCTGCTGCTGCGCGCATGCGGGGCCCCTGGGGGCCCCTCTGCCGCCGGCAGAAGCCGCCTGGGGGCCTCCCCGTTGCTGCTGTGAGTTGGGGGCCCCTCAGGTCTCCGCTTGCTTTGCATGCATGCGCTACAAAAGTGGTGTCTTCTGCCGCTGCAGCTTCGCCTCCGCAGCAGCAGCAGCACCAGCAGCAGCAGGAGCAAGTGCAGCAGCAACACGGTTTCAGCGCCTGCAGCGCTGAAATTTGTCTTTCACTTGCATGCAAACAATCAGCAGCAACACGAAGAGGCTTGCTGTCTCTCCTATCTCTGCACTGCTGCTTTTCTTCTCTTCCTAGGGGCCTCAGGGGCCCCCGGGGGGCCCTCAGGGGCCCCTTAATGGAGAGGGGCCCCGGGGGCCCCACTGGGGCCCCCGCTAAGCGGGAAGGCTTCGATGCTGCAGCAGCAAGTGCGTTACATGCGTCTCTTTGTTTGTCTCTTCACTCGTCTATCCCTTTGAGGTTATTAGGTGTCTCCTCTTGAGCTGCTGCTAGCAAAACAAACCCTAAAAAAGCAGCCTTTGCTGCTTCTAACTTGCATGCATGCATGCATGCATGCAGAGCGTACTGGAGCTTTGATAGAGGAAGAGAGGAAGTTGTTTGGGGCTTGCTGTGCATGCGCAGGTGTTGGAGGGCACCTAAGGGCCTCAGCTTGGGGTTTAGGGGGGCCCCCCTGGGGTTTAGGGGGGCCCCCCGGTGGTGCAAGGGGGCCCCCCTGTGCCTCCCCTGGGTCTCTTCTGGCTGCAACAGCTGCAGAGACAGCGCGAGTTAATGGAGGAGACGCGGCGTTCTGGAGTCGAGTAGCAACGCAGGCAGCACAGGTGAGCTGTTGCTGCTGCTGCTGCTGGTGCTGCTGTTGCTGTTGCTGCTTTTGCTGCTGATTTGCTGCCTCTGCTTATCTGGAGGCCTCTTCTCTCTCTCTCTCTCTGCTCGCCCGCTCCTTTCTTGTATCCTCATGTCTTTTCTTCTGTCTCCTTTTTCCATCCCCCTAGCAGCAGCGCCAGCGGCAGCAGCAGCAGCAGCAGCAGCAGCAAGAGCAGCAGCAGCAGTAGGAGCCCTGCATTTCTACGCGCTCTCTTATGCCTCTGTGCCTTGTTTTTAGTCTCATCCTTGCTGCATGCGTGGTGTATATACTGTCTCCTTTTTGTGTATATGTTTGTTTTGTGTCTCTTCTTTATTAAAGCTGCTGCTTGTGGTTGTGTTGCTGCTGTTTGCTGCTTAGTTGGGGCCCTCTCTGAGTGCAAGCGAAGTAGCAGTGCTGCTGCATGCTCTGCACAAGACAGCGCGCTGCCCTGAGGAGACACTTCGTCCTGCTGTCTCTTCGCTTGCACAGAGAGCAGAGGTTTTTATGCCTGTCTTCACTTCTGTGAGTCTCCTGTCTCTAGCAGCAGAGACAGCAGCAGCAGCAGCAAATAGACACTCAGCCCTTAAATTCATAGAAGGAGGCTTCAAACAAAACACAAAAAACAAAGAAAGAGAAACATGCAGCAGCGCATCTGCCAGTTTACAAGCAAGACTATGCTTGGGGCAGAAGGGTTTAGGGTTTAGGGTTTAGGGTTTAATGTTTAGGGTTTAGACATAAGGTTTGGGCGTTTAATTTAGGGCTTAGGGTTTAGGAGTATGTTTTCTTGATCAGGGCTTCGGGCTGGGCTTTAGTGTTTGGATTGAGAGCTAAGGGTTTAGTGTTTAGGGTTTAGGGTTTAGGGTTTAGGGTTTAGTGTTTAGGGTTTAGGGTTTGGGTGGGTGCATGCAGCTGCAACTGGCCCAGGTGCTGTCTGCTCTATCTAAGGCCCCTATATCTCTAAGCCCTCAGCTGCTGCAAGCTGCACGTCGTCGCATGCATTTGCTGCTGTCTGCTGGGGGCTTTCAACATTTGTTTGAAGTCGCAATGCTATTAAATGCTGTGGTTAAAATAAAGGTAAGAAGGATGCGCCCAGTTGGGGTGTATACGCAGACACCCCACACTACCACGCAACTTCGCCTGCTCCTGCTGCTGCTGCTGCTTCTGCGGCTGCTACTGCATCTGCTGCAGCATCTGCTGCTGGATATGCGGCTGCATTTGCAGCTGCTACTGGATCTGCTGCTGCATATGCTGCTGCGTATGCTACTGCGTATGCTGCTGCTTCTGAATCTGCTGCTGCTGCACTATCTGTGGGGGGGCTGAGTCATGGGGGTAAGGATTCGGCGTCTGCTGCATCTGCGTTGCTCTCCTTGCTGCTGCTGCTGCTGCTGCTGCTGCTGGCTGCAGATAGCAGACACGGCGTTGCTGGAGGAGTTTGCTGCCCATGTGCAGCGGCTGCTGCGGCGATCGCGTCTACCCCTAAGGGATCTGGCGGTAGTAGCTCAGGGCTTTGCATGCGCTTCATACACAAACCCTAGGCTATTTGCTGCTGTTGCAGGTTTGCTGCAGCCCCAACTCCACACCCCACACCCTTCTAAACCCTAAACCCTAAACCCTAAACCCTAAACGCCTCAAGGAGCAGAAACATACGCACACTCCTGCCCCCCTATCACTGCAGCAGCACGCACTGCAACGGAGACACCTCCAGCAGCAACAGCAGCAGCAGCAGGAGCAGCAGCACTAGGAGCAACAGAGCTTGCAGAAGGAGACAGTTTGTTGATGCGTGTGCATGCATGCGTTTAGGAGAGGCTATGAAGGGCCTTGGGGAGGCGACTCTGTTGGATGTCGCGCGTTTGCTGCAGGCGTTTGCTGCTGCTGCTGCGCAGCGGCTCCCAGGCTCTTCAGGGGCAGCTGGGAGAACACCCCCCTACCCCTATGAAGCAGCATATGCAACAGATGCAGCAGATGCTGCTGCTGCTGCTGCAGCTACTGCAGCAGCAGAAGGCTCCGCATCTGCAGCCGTGGCAACGACGCACAGCAGCAGCAGCAGCAACAACAACAGCAGCAGCAGCAGCAGTAGCAGCAGCAGTAGCGAGGAGGGCTTGTGTGCTGCTCCTCACCGACGTTTGTTTATTGCATGCGTGGAGACAGCTTGCGACCGCATTCAGTTTGCTGCCCCTGCGGAGTTAGCGGTGGCAGCGCAAGCCTTTGGTTTAGCGCTGCTGCAGTCTCAAGGCGATGATGCAGCAGCACTTCTATCTGTCTTGCAGCATATAAGGTATTTCTTTTCTTATTTATTATTTAAACTGCTGCTGTCTCTGCGTGTCTTTGCGTCTCTTGGAGTGTGGGGTGCGGTGTATCCTTAGCCCGCAACCCCACAGCCTCTGCGTAATAAACACATTAATATTTATTTATTATTGCATATTATTTTAATTTATTATTACTGAGACGTTTATTATTTAATGTGGTCGTTAGTGTGCTTATTATTTAGTGGGGTTGTTGTGGAGTTTACTTTGCTGCTGCTGCTGCTGCTGCTGCTGCTTTGTGTGCTGCGCGGTTTGCTGCTGCAGGCGAGCGAGTGTCTCCTCATTGGCGTTGTTTATGCCGCAGCAGTTGGGGGCTCTGCTGCATACTTTCGCTCGATGGAGACTCTTCTTACCTTCTCAAGATTTGCTGCTGGCTATAGAGAGGCTGCAGCAGCTATCAGGTGCAGCAGCAGCAAGTGCAGCACCGAAGCACTGCAGCGGCGCTGCAGCGGGAACGGGAGGCAGCCATGCTCCTGCAGCAGCAGCAGGAGCTGCTGCTCCTGCTGCTGCTGCTGCTGCCGCAATGGAAGGCCTGCCCTGGCACCCCGTCTTCTCCCCAGCTGCTGCTGCTGCACCGCTCGACAGCAGCACTCGCCTTAGCTGTCTGCATTCGTTGGGGGTGCTGCTGCAGCCATTTGCTGCTGCAGGATCTCCAGGAGAAAAGAATTCTTCTCTTAGCAGCTGCCCCTCCGTTCATCAGCAGCAGCAAGAGCAGCAAGGGCCTTGGGGTGTACAGACACCTCTCCACAGGTCCCCATGCATGCAGCACTCAGCAGCAGCAGCTCATACCCAAGACAAACCTTCTACAAACTCTAGGGGGCCCCCATCTCTATGGGGGGGCCCCGGGGCTGCTGAGGTCCTAGCAGCAGGAGAGCATTTGTTTAAGGAGTGGTTCTGTGCTGTGTTTCGAGAGTTAGCGTGGGAGCAGCAGCAGCAGCAGCAGCAGCAGCAGCAGCAAACAAATATAAAAGGAGACAGCAAAGCAGCAGGAGCTGCTGTCTCCTTGCAACCTGTATTGAGGATTGCGGAGGCGCTCGCCAACTGCATGTGAGGGGCCCCACTTCATTCAAATATAAGTATTTATATTATTTATATTAGTTATATATAATATAATATAATATATATATATCTTTTATATAAATATTTTATGTGCATTCAATATAAATGAACTCTTTCACAGAAGAGATGACTGTAGGCTGCTGCTAATCAGCAGTTAGGGCAGCCCCACCTGTTGTTATCAACTCCTCTGCATGCATGCATGCGTTTGGGGCTGCTGCAGCAAGGAAGCTTGCTGTTGTATGTGCACAGACACCTTACGTAAGTGTGGGGTTTCTATGGGGGTAGTAGCTGTTAGCTTGCTTCACCGGTTTGCTTGTTCTTGCTGCTGCTGCTGCTGCTGCTGCTGCTCTTGCAGGCTGTTTCCCAGCATGCGGCAGTTCTTAGGCCCGCTGCAGCAGCTGCTGCTGCAGCGGCGTGCTGCACTAGACGCATGCAGTGCTGCAAAGCTGCAGCACCTCTTCAGGGCGCTGGGCTTTGAAGAAGATGATGATGTTCTCCTGCTGCTGCACGAAGTGGCGTTTTCTCCGCCTGCTGCTGCAGCAGCAGGTTCTGCTGCAGCAGCAGGTTCTGCTGCATCAGCAAGTTCTGCTGAAGCAGCAGATTCTGCTCTAGCAGCAGATTCTGCTCTAGCAGCAGGTTTTGCTGCAGCAGAAAGTTGTGCTGAAGCAGCAGATTCTGCTCCAGCAGAAGATTCTGCTGCAGCAGCAAGTTGTGTTGTTGCAGCAGATTCTGCTGCAGCAGCAGATTCTGCTGCAACAGCAAACTGTGTTGCAGCAGCAAGGTCTGCTGCAGCAGACACTGCAGCCTCAGCTAGCGTAGCAGACACCGGGCTTGCAGATTTGAGTGCTTGACTATAGACTTCTAATAAGGAGGCAGCCTAATTTATTTTAATGCATGTGCAGCGCTGCTGCTGTCTCCTCTGAAGATTAATATTTTGTGCTGTCTTAAAACGAGAAGGAAAAGAAAATTAACACTCAGGTAATACTCAAATATATATATATATATTATATGTAGATATATATATATATATATATATTAAATGTATACATATATATGTATATATATATATATATATATATATATATATATATATAAAGAGCCTATGTGTTTAGCACTAGTTCAATGTTTAATTAAATATATTTAATTTTATTCGACTGTAATTAAATATAATAAATTAATTTATTAAATTATACTACGATATAATTAGTAGAGGTGGAGGCATTCTGAATAAAGAGGCAGTAAGAAAACTGTCTCCTTTAAACTGTCTCCTTTAAACTGTCTCCTTTATCTTTCTCTCGTTTATATACAATAAAGAATTATTAATACCTTCAGGAACCCCTTATTAAAGATAAAATATCTTTAATAACAGATATACTTTACTGGGGTAAAGAAGAGGCTATATATATATATATATAGATAGATAGATAGATAGATATTTATGCAGATATGTATAGATATATATGCAGATATATATACATATATATACATATATGTATATATATGTCTATATCTGTATATTTATATATATTTTCTATGGAACGCACTTAGCTTTCTCGCTGTTTTCTTGTGTCTGCACATTGCTATTAAGAGGCCTGCATGCAGCGCATTGGAAGTAAGTAAAGAATATATATATATTAACATAAATATATTTATTTTTTGCTGTTTTTCTTAACAATGTTTCTGTACTAATAGTATTATTAAAGGCCTTTACTTCCTCTTCTAACAATCTGCATTATAAGAAACAAACGAAGCAGCCTATGCCTCCTCCTATCTCTATATATGCAATCAACAGAAAATATCTACAAACTCTTAATTAAAGAGAAGAAGAGACAGCCTATCATACTGTTTCTTTATGTATTTCCTTCTATAAAGCCTCACTATATATATATCTATAAACATATATCTATATATATATATATATGCATATATATATATATATATGTAGATATATATATTAAGAGTCTTCTTCTTTGCTTCTTCTTATGCATGCCCTATCAATGTAAACCGATGAAAATATGCATTTAGTTCTCATTATACACTCCAATAGCAAGTAGAAATAAATATATAATTAATATTGAAGGGGCAACGCAGCTATATATATATCGGCCTACACTAAGCTATGCATGCTGTCTCTCTGTGTAGAACCGAATGCATCTACAGCGGCTTTGAATGGAAGCAAAATAATATTAATTATAATAAATAAATAAATAAATAAAACAATAAATTAACCAACATATCAATAAATTTAGAGATATACACAAAGGCATCCTGCAGTAGATCCCAGGCGTTATACAGCAGTGCTGCTGTTGTATGCACAACGGGCGAGAGAGCAGCAGTAAGCAGCAGCAGCAGCAACAACAATAACAGCAACAGCAACAGCAACAGCAGTAATAGCAGCAGCAATAGCAATACCAGCAGCAGCAGCAGCAGCAGCAGCAGCCCGTGCCTATTGCTGCAATGTCTTTGCTACCTCTGGAGGCTTATAAATGCATTAATAGACGCATTTCTATTTATTATTTATCTTAAAAGTATTTATCTTTAAAATCAACAGAAGAAACAAAATGCTGCTCATAGAAAAGTAAGGATAAGGGTGCTTCGCAAGCGAAACGGCCTTGCTGCTGCTGCAGCACGCGGGAAATAATGCATCTTGTTGTTTCATGAGTATTTTCACTGTTAATTATTTGTTTTATCTTTAGAATTTTTGTTTATGCTGTGTCTTGGGCTCCTCCTAATAGCTGCTGCAGCAGCAGATGCTGCTGCTGCTGCTGCTGCTGGCAACTCTGAGGCCCAGTTGTCGTGAGGCTCGCGCAGCCCCGGCGATAGCAGCAGCAGCAGGAGCAGCAACACGAGGCTGCTGCTGCGTCTTTGGTGTTTGTTTATGTAGTTTGAGTAGTTTATATTATTTTTATTTGCTTCTCTTAGCTTAATCTATACTCCTAAGCTGGCGATTCTCTTGCTGCAGTCTCTGGGGCCCTGAGCTCGTTGCTGTCCCCCCACCTCCGCTGCTGGTGCTGCTGCTGCTGCTGCTGCTAGAGGCACTTGTTTTCTTCTCTGCCTCAGCTGTACAGAGACTCTTCAGGTGTATAGACACATATGCTGCTGAGGATCCCATAAATTAAACAAATGTCTGGGGGTAGAAGGCGTAGAGGGGGGGAGGAGAGCAAAGCCAAGAAAAAAGCAAAGAGGCATCGCTCATCTTCAGCAGCAAGAGCAGCAGCAGTAGAAAAAGCAGCAGCAGGTTCTGCTGCTGCTCGTTCTCAAAAGAATGCAGATGGGCCGTTGCAGCAGCAGCAGCAGCAGCAGCTGCAGCAGCAGCAGCAACAACAGCAGCACCAGCATGAACGCCATCGCCGTTCTTCGATCTCTTCCCGTAGTTCTGGGAGTCGATCCCGATCCCGATCCCGATCCCAGACCCCACAACCCCAGGAGAAAGCCAGCGAAAGTGATAGCTTCTGGGCCAAACAAGCATCAGCATGGGTCTCTAATAAGACATCAGAACAGGGCCCCACAGCTCTAATGGCTTTGATAGCAACTCAAGCAGCAGTACAGATGGCGTCTCAGGCAGAGGGCAACAATCAGAGGGGCCCCCCAGACACTAGAGGTATGAGAGGGGGCCCTAGGGGGCCCCCTCCCCCTCCTCCACCACCAATAGGAGATCCAGCTAAGGCTGGGGGCCCCCCTACCTTCTCAGGTCCGCCTCTCTCTATGCCTGGGGGATTGCCTATGCCTCACCCGATGGGGCCCCCAGTGGGGCCCCCAGGGCCCCTTGGGGGGGGCCTCCCAATGCCTGGGGGCCCCCCACATCCTCCAGGCTTCCCGGGGGCCCCGGGGGCCCCAGGGGGCCCCTCTTTCTTAGCAAGCATCGGTGGAGGGTTCATGCCTCCTACAGGAATGGGGCCAGGGGCCCCACAGGGTGGTATGATGCAGGGGCCTGCTGCTGCTGGTGCTGCAGCAGCTGCTGCTGCTCCCAGTGCTGCAGGAGGTAGGCATTGTTATTTTGATAGCTTTCTCCTTTAGCATAGTGCTGTCTGTCTCCTCGATGTTGTTTGTCCCCCCTTAGTTTCTGCTGCTGCTGCTGCTGCTGCTGCTTCGGTTGTCTCCTCTGGGTGCGTTGCTGCTGATGCTGCTGCTGATGCTGCTGCTTCGTTGTTGTCTTGTGCTGCAGAGCGGGCTGAGGGGGCCCCTGGGGGCCCCCCTCGTGGGGGTAAAGGCATCCCTCAGTGGCTGAGAGAGGTGGTGCTGGAGGCAGGGAGTCAGCAGAAAGCAGCAAAAGAATCAAAGGAAGAAGATAAAGAAGAAGGTTAGGAGATCTGCGGTCATGCTGCTGCTATTGCTGCTGCTGCTGCTTGTGTTGCTGCTGCTGCTGGTTGCGGTGCTGCTGCTGCTGCTGGTTGTGGTGTTGCTGCTGCTGCTGATGTTCCTTCTGATGCTGCTGCTTTTGCTGCTCCTGATGCTGCTGCTGCTGCTCTTGCTGCGTGTACTGCTGCTTGTGTTCCTCCTGTAGCTGCTTGTGCTGCTCGTGTTTCTGTTGCTGGTAGTTGCGCTGCTCGTGCTGTTGCTTGCTGCTGCCTCTGCTGCTGCTGCTGCTGCTGCTTCCCTTCATTTGGGGCCTCTGGCTGCGGGCTTTACATTCGCTGTCTCCTGAGCCTTAGCATCAAGAGACAGTGAATGTGCTTTGTTTGCATGTGCTGCTGCTGCTGCTGCATTTGCTGCTGCTGCTACTGCATTTGCTGCTGCAGGGGGACAGCTGCTGACTCCTTCTTCTAAGGGAGGCAACTCTCCTCGTGGGGTGTCTCCAGAGACAGGAGCGGAGACAGCAGGAGAGCGTCGGCGTTCAGGTGCTTCAGAGGGCGGCGCAGCAGCAGCAGCAGCAGCAGCAGCAGCAGCAGCGCCTCCTCCTCCTCCTCTAGTGGATCAAATAAAAGAAGCTGTTACAGAGATCCTTACAGCAGTAACGGACGAAGTATTTAGAGAGGCAGCGCGAGAAGCAATCAGCAACCACAGAAGAAAGCAGAGAATAACGGGGAAGACAACAATTGGTGTGAGGCTGCAAGGCGCAGCAGCAGCAGCAACCGAAGGCGAGCAGCAGCAGCAGCAGCAGCAGCAACAGCAGCAGCAGCAGCAGCAGCAGCAGCAGCAGCAGCCGGAGGGACTCGGTGCAGCTAAGAGAGAAGACATGGAGAAGACACGCGGAGTGCTTAATTCTGAGGGTGAGGTTGGCTGTCTCCTTTGTCTCTGCTGCTGTCTCCTTTGTCTCTGCTGCTGTCTCCTTTATTTCTGCTGCTCTCTCCTTTGTCTCTGCTGCAGCACTCGTTGTGGGGGCCTATCGATGCCCCCCCAGCGCAACGCCGCCTCCTCCGGGTCTCTTTAGCGTAGTTATTTATGAAGACGGTGTGGTGAGTCCTTTGCATGCATGCAGCACTTCTTGCTGCTTCTTTTCTGTCTCTTTTCTGTCTTTGTTTGTCCTCAGCTGCTTGCTACTGTTGTCTCGCTTGTTGTTATTTCTCTCTATGTGTCCCTGCTGTCTTTGTTTGTCTCTGATTGTCTCTGTATTTCTTTTTGTCTCCTTTTGTCTTTGTTTGTCTCCTTTTGTCTTTGTTTGTCTTCTCTGTCTTTGTTTGTCTCTTTTTGTCTCTATTTGTTTCTCCTTTGTCTCTGCTTGTCTTTGTTTGTCTTTGCTTATTTTCCTTGTCTTTGTTTGTCTCCTTTTGTCTTTGTTTTCATTGTTCTGCCTCTATTATGTCTTTGTGCGTGTCTTTGTCTGTCTGCATGCATGCATGCATGCATGCATGCATGCGTTTATGATTTTGTTTTTTTTATTTGTTTAGGAGTTTGCCCGGGTGCCGTTTAATGGAACTCATTTATTATTTGGCAGCAGCAACAGATACGCAAATATCATTGACAACCATGTAAGGAAAGGAGACACATGTCTCCTCCTGCTGCACTGCATGCGCTACTTGCTGCTGCTGCTGGTGCTGTTGCTGCTGCTGGTGCTGTTGCTGCTGTTGTTGATGTTGCTGCGCATCCATGCATGCATGCATGCATGCATGAAGCCCCAAAACAGAGAGGCTGTATACACGAGTGTAGATGAGAGATAAATGAGAGGAGACAGGAGACAGTTTGAATGCTTTTAGTTTCGTTTGTGTTTGTTTGCTGCTGCAGAACAGTGTTGCAGGGCAGCAATGTGCTGTATATTTCTCTACACGTCAGCTGCATCAGCAAGGCGGCTGCTTCTTTGTGCAGCCATTAGGGGGTAAGACCCGTCTCCTCTTGAATAAGAATGTGCCTTTCTTACCTCAAACTATTAAGGAGACTCTTGCAGAAAAGAAAAGCAAACGAAGTGTCTCCTCTTTTATTTCTAAGAATAAACATCAATGGGTTGATTGGGCCCCACAAGAAGGAGAAGGGACCCTCTTAGCAGCAGGAGATGAACGCTTAGCCCTCACAGACC